>NW_027195447.1:122500-185000 GCF_038502225.1 Cherax quadricarinatus | reverse complement strand
TGTTGTTGTCCTCTCCTTGTGTTGTTGTCCTCTCCTTGTGTTGTTGTCTCGTCCTTGTGTTGTTGTCCTGTCCTTGTGTTGTTGTCTCGTCCTTGTGTTGTCCTCTCCTTGTGTTGTTGTCTCGTCCTTGTGTTGTCCTCTCCTTGTGTTGTTGTCTGGTTCTTGTGTTGTTGGCCTCTCCTTGTGTTGTTGTCCTCTCCTTGTGTTGTTGTCTGGTCCATGTGTTGTCCTGTCCTTGTGTTGTTGTCTGGTCCTTGTGTTGTTGTCTAATCCTTGTGTTGCTGACCTCAGGGAAGTGGTGAATGGTGAATATCCGAGGGGACAAGGATGGTCACCTGAAGACATGGACCTGAGTGAGGCATTAATAACTTAATGATCTTCCCTTTCAGAACTTCAAGATCTTCGAGAACTTCAAGATCTTCGAGACCTTCAAGAGCTTCGAGACCTTCAAGAACTTCGAGACCTTCAAGAACTTCGAGACCTTCAAGAACTTCGATAACCTCGAGACCTTCAAGAATTTCACCCTTCACTGCCATTCCTTCACCCTCACTACCATTCCATCACACTCACCAAAACTCGATCACTCTCACCACCAGTCCATCACCCTCACCATCAGTCCATCACCTTCAACACCAGTCCATCACCCTCACCATCAGTCCATCACCTTCAACACCAGTCCATCACCCTCACCATCAGTCCATCACCTTCAACACCAGTCCATCACCCTCACCATCAGTCCATCACCTTCAACACCAGTCCATCACCTTCAACACCAGTCCATCACCCTCACCACCAGTCCATCACCCTCACCACCAGTCCATCACCCTCACCACCAGTCCATCACCCTCACCACCAGTCCATTACTCTCACCACCAGTCCATGACCCTCACCACCAGTCACACCAGTCCATCACCCTCACCACACCATCACCCTCACCACCAGTCCATCACACCAGTCCATCATTCATCACTCTCACCACCAGTCCATCACCCTCACCACCAGTTCATCACCCTCACCACCCGTCCATCACACTCACCGCCAATCCATCACTCTCACCACCAGTCCATCACCCTCACCACCAGTCTATCACCCTCACCAAGTGTTCATCACAATCGTCAATCGTTCGTCACAAGCGTCAGTCGTTCATCACAAACGTCAGTCGTTAATCACAATCGTCAGTCGTTCATCACAATCGTCAGTCGTTCATCACAACGGTCAGTCGTTCATCATAATCGTCAGTCGATCATCACAATCGCCAGTCGTTCATCACAATCGTCAGTCATTCATCACTATCGTCAGTCGTTCATAACTATCGTCAGTCGTTCATCAAAATCGTCAGTCGTTCATCACAAGCGTCAATCGTTCATCACAATCGTCAGTCGTTCGTCACAATCGTCAATCGTTCGTCACAATCGTCAGTCGTTCAATCACAAGCGTCAGTCGTTAACCACAATCGTCAGTCATTCATCACAGCGGTCAGTCGTTCATCACAATCGTAAGTCATTCATCACAACCGCCAGTCGTTCATCACAATCGCCAGTCGTTCATCACAATCGTCATTCGTTCATTACAATCGTGACTCGCTAGACACAATCATCACAGGTTCACCACCCACACCACCAGTCCATCACCCTTCCGAACAGTTCATAACTCTCACAACCAGTCCATCACCCTTACCACCAGTCCCTCACTCTCACTACCAGTTCATCACTCTCTCCACCAGTCCATCACCATCACCACCCATCCATCACTCACTCCACCAGTCCATCACCATCACCACCAGTTCTTCACCTTCTCCACCAGTCCATCAATCTCACCACCACTCCATCACCGTCACCACCAGACCATCACCCTCACCACCCATCAATCACTCACTCCACCAGTTCATCACCATCACCAGCAGTTCTTCACCTTCACCACCAGTCCATCAATCTCACCCCCACTCCATCACCCTCACCACCAGTCTATCACCCTCAACATCAGTCCATCACTCACCACCAGTCCATCACCATCACCACCAGTCCATCACACTCACCACCAATCCATCACCCTCACCACCAGTCCATCACCCTCACCACCAGTCCATCACCCTCACCACCAGTCCATCACACTCACCACCAGTCCATCACACTCACCACCAGTCCATCACACTCACCACCAGTCCATCACACTCACCACCAGTCCATCACCCTCACCACCAGTCCATCACCCTCACCACCAGTCCATCACACTCACCACCAGTCCATCACCCTCACCACCAGTCCATCACACTCACCACCAGGAGGCCTGGTCACAGACCGGGCCGCGGGGGCGTTGACCCCCGGAACTCTCTCCAGGTAAACTCCAGGTAAACCAGTCCATCACCCTCACCATCAGTCTTTCACCATCACCATCAATCCATCATCCTCACCAGCAGTCCATCACACTCACCACCAGTCCATCATCCTCACCAGCAGTCCATCACACTCACCACCAGTCCATCACACTCACCACCAGTCCATCACACTCACCACCAGTCCATCACACTCACCACCAGTCCATCACACTCACCACCAGTCCATCACACTCACCACCAGTCCATCACCCACACCACCAGACCATCACCTCCCCACCAGACCATCACCCTCCCCACCAGTCCATCACCTCACCACCAGTCACCACCAGTCACCACCAGTCACATCACCACCATTCCATCACACCACCAGTCCATCACCCTCACCACCAGTCCATCACCCTCACCACCAGTCCATCACCATCTCACCACCAGTCCATCACACTCACCACCAGTCCATCATCACCACCAGTCTCACCACCACCAGTCCATCACCGTCACCACCAGTCCATCACACTCACCACCAGTCCATCACCCTCACCACCAGTCCATCACACTCACCACCAGTCCACATCACCCTCACCATCACAGTCTATCACCCTCACCACCAGTCCATCACACTCACCACCAGTCCATCACACTCACCACCAGTCCATCACCCTCACCACCAGTCCATCACTTTCACCAAACCATCACCCTCACCACCAGACCATCACCACCACACCATCACATCCATCACACCACCAGTCATCACACTCACCACCAGTCCATCACCACTCATCACCCTCACCAGTCCATCGCCCTCACCACCAGTCCATCACCCTCACCACCAGTCCATCACCCTCACCACCAGTCCATCACCCTCACCACCAGTCCATCACCCTCACCACCAGTCCATCACTCTCACCACCAGTCCATCACACTCACCACCAGTCCATCACCCTCACCACCAGTCCATCACCCTCACCACCAGTCCATCACACTCACCACCAGTCCATCACCCTCACCACCAGTCCATCACCCTCACCACCAGTCCATCACTCTCACCACCAGTCCATCACCCTCACCACCAGTCCATCACCCTCACCACCAGTCATCACCTCACCACCAGTCCATCACCCTCACCACCAGTCCATCACTCCACCACCAGTAGATCACTCTCACCACCAGTCCATCACTCTCACCACCAGTCCATCACCCTCACCACCAGTCCATCACCCTCACCACCAGTCCATCACTCTCACCACCAGTCCATCACCCTCACCACCAGTCCATCACCCTCACCACCAGTCCATCACCCTCACCACCAGTCCATCACCCTCACCACCAGTCCATCACTCTCACCACCAGTCCATCACTCTCACCACCAGTCCATCACTCTCACCACCAGTCCATCACCCTCACCACCAGTCCATCACCCTCACCATCAGTCCATCACCCTCACCACCAGTCCATCACCCTCACCACCAGTCCATCACCCTCACCACCAGTCCATCACCACCAGTCCATCACCTTCACCACCAGTCCATCACCCTCACCACCAGTCCATCACCCTCACCACCAGTCCATCACCCTCACCACCAGTCCATCACTCTCACCACCAGTCCATCACCCTCACCACCAGTCCATCACCCTCACCACCAGTCCATCACCCTCACCACCAGTCCATCACCCTCACCACCAGTCCATCACCCTCACCACCAGTCCATCACCCTCACCACCAGTCCATCACCCTCACCACCAGTCCATCACCCTCACCACCAGTCCACCACCCTCACCACAAGTCCATCACCCTCACCACCAGTCCATCACCCTCACCACCAGTCCATCACCCTCACCACCAGTCCATCACCCTCACCACCAGTCCATCACCCTCACCACCAGTCCATCACCCTCACCACAAGTCTATCACAATCACCACAAGTCCATCACCCTCTCCACAAGTCCATCACCCTCACAACCAGTCCATCACCCTCACCACCAGTCCATCACCCTCACCACCAGTCTAACACACTCACCACCAGTCAGTCACCCTCACCACCAGTCGATCACCCTTACCACCAGTTCATCACGCTCACCACCAGTGATTCACCCTCACAACCACTCCATCACCCACAACATTAGTCCATCACCCTCACCACCAGTCCATCACCCTCACCACCAGTCCATCATCCTCACCACCAGTCCATCACCCTCACCACCAGTCCATCACTCTCACCACCAGTCCATCACTCTCACCACCAGTCCATCACTCTCACCACCAGTCCATCACCCTCACCACCAGTCCATCACCCTCACCACCAGTCCATCACCCTCACCACCAGTCCATCACCCTCACCACCAGTCCATCACTCTCACCACCAGTCCATCACCCTCACCACCAGTCCATCACCCTCACCACCAGTCCATCACCCTCACCACCAGTCCATCACCCTCACCACCAGTCCATCACTCTCACCACCAGTCCATCACCCTCACCACCAGTCCATCACCCTCACCACCAGTCCATCACCCTCACCACCAGTCCATCACCCTCACCACCAGTAAATCACTTACCACCAGTCCATCACCCTCACCACTAGTCCATCACCCTCACCACCAGTCCATCACCCTCACCACCAGTCCATCACCCTCACCACCAGTCCATCACCCTCACCACCAGTCCATCACGCTCACCACCAGTCCATCACCCTCACCACCAGTCCATCACCCTCACCACCAGTCCATCACCCTCACCACCAGTCCATCACCCTCACCACCAGTCCATCACCCTCACCATCAGTCCATCACTCTCACCACCAGTCCATCACCCTCACCACCAGTCCATCACCCTCACCACCAGTCCATCACCCTCACCACCAGTCCATCACTCTCACCACCATCAGTCCATCACCCTCACCATCAGTCCATCACCCTCACCACCAGTCCATTACCCTCACCACCAGTCCATCACCCTCACCACCAGTCCTTACCCTCACCACCAGTCCATCACCCTCACCACAGACCATCACCCTCACCACCAGTCCATCACCCTCACCACCAGTCCATCACCCTCACCACCAGTCCATCACCCTCACCACCAGTCCATCACCCTCACCACCAGTCCATCACCCTCCCCACCAGTCCATCACCCTCACCACCAGTCCATCACCCTCACCACCAGTCCATCACCCTCACCACCAGTCCACCACCCTCACCACCAGTCCATCACCCTCACCACCAGTCCATCACCCTCACCACCAGTCCATCTCCCTCAACACCAGTCCACCACCCTCACCACCAGTCCATCCATCACCTTTACTACCAGTCCATCACCATCACCACCAGTCCGTCACCCTCACCACCAGTCCATTACCCTCACCACCAGTCCATCACCCTCACCACCAGACCATCACCCTCACCACCAGTCCATCACCCTCACCACCAGTCCATCACCCTCACCACCAGTCCATCACCCTCACCACCAGTCCATCACCCTCACCACCAGTCCATCACCCTCACCACCAGTCCATCACCCTCACCACCAGTCCATCACCCTCACCACCAGTCCATCACCCTCACCACCAGTCCATCACCCTCACCACCAGTCCATCACCCTCACCACCAGTCCATCACCCTCACCACCAGTCCATCACCCTCACCACCAGTCCATCACCCTCACCACCAGTCCATCACCCTCACCACCAGTCCATCACCCTCACAACCAGTCCATCACCCTCACCACCAGTCCATCACCCTCACCACCAGTCCATCACCCTCACCACCAGTCCATCACCCACACCACCACTCACACTCACCACCAGTCATCACCACCAGTCTCACCACCAGTCCATCACCCTCACCACCAGTCCATCACCCTCACCACCAGTCCATCACCCTCACCACCAGTCCATCACCCTCACCACCAGTCCATCACCTTCACCACCAGTCCATCGCCCTCACCACCAGTCCATCACCCTCACCACCAGTCCATCACCCTCACCATCGATCCATCACCCTCATCACCAGTCCATCACTCTCACCACCAGTCCATCACTCTCACCACCAGTCCATCATTCTCACCACCAGTCCATCACCTTCACCACCAGTAAATCACCCTCACCATCAGTCCATCACCCTCACCATCAGTCTTTCACCATCACCATCAATCCATCACACTCACCACCAGTCCATCACCCTCACCACCAGTCCATCACCCTCACCACCAGTCCATCACCCTCACCACCAGTCCATCACCCTCACCACCAGTCCATCACCCTCACCACCAGTCCATCACCCTCACCACCAGTCCATCACACTCACCACCAGTCCATCACCCTCACCACCAGTCCATCACCCTCACCACCAGTCCATCACACTCACCACCAGTCCATCACCCTCACCACCAGTCCATCACACTCACCACCAGTCCATCACCCTCACAACCAGTCCATCACAGTCACCACCAGTCCATCACCGTCACCACAAGTCCATCACCTTCACCACCAGTCCATCACCTTCACCACCAGTCCATCACCCTCACCACCAGTCCATCGCCCTCACCACCAGTCCATCTCTCTCACCACCAGTCCATCGCCCTCACCACCAGTCCATCACCCTCACCACCAGTACTTCACCCTCACCATCGATCCATCACCCTCATCACCAGTCCATCACTCTCACCACCAGTCCATCACTCTCACCACCAGTCCATCACTCTCACCACCAGTCAATCTTCCTTCCTGTGAGCTCTTCCTACCTGTGAGCTCTTCCTACCTGTGAGCTCTTCCTACCTGTGAGCTCTTCCTACCTGTGAGCTCTTCCTACCTGTGAGCTCTTCCTACCTGTGAGCTCTTCCTACCTCTTAGCTCTTTCTACCTCTTAGCTCTTCCTCCATATGAGCTCTTCCTACCTCTTAGTTCTTCCTACCTGTGAGCTCTTCCTACTTGTGAGCTCTTGCTACCTGTGAGCTCTTCCTTCCTGTGATCTCTTCCTTCCTGTGATCTCTTCCTTCCTGTGATCTCTTCCTACCTGTGAGCTCTTCCTACCTGTGAGCTCTTCCTGCCTATGAGCTCTTCCTGGCTGTGAGCTCTTTCTACCCGAGAGCTCTTCTCACATGTGAGCTCTTGCGACCTGTGAGCCATTCCTGCTTCTGAGCTCTTCTTGTTTGTGAGCTCTTCTTGTTTGTGAGCTCTTCCTGCCTGTGAGCTCTTCCTACCTGTGAGCTCTTCCTACCTGTGAGCTCTTCCTACCCGGGAGCTCTTCCTACCCGGGAGCTCTTCCTACCCGGGAGCTCTTCCTACCCGGGAGCTCTTGTTACCTGTGAACTGTTACGACCTGTGAACTTTTCCTGTTTGTGAGCTCTTCCTACCTGTGAGTTTTTCCTAACTGTGAGCTCTTCCTCCATGTGAGGTCTTCGTACCTGTGAACTCTAGAATGAAATCAGCCTAGAGTCATCCACACCATCGTGTGTCCTTGGGTAGCGAGGACAACATCCAGTTGCGCTGGATGCGCTACTCTTAAGGATCGTATGGTCGAGTGGATTAGTGCGTCATGTGTTTTCGCCCACCATGAGGCAGGCCAAAGCAGCATGAGTTCGAGTCCTTGGCTAGTGCAGTGTTGTTATATATATATATATATATATGTATATATATGTATATATATATATATATATATATATATATATATATATATATATATATATATATATATATATATATCAGTTTTGGTAATCCCGCACCTCCTCCTAACTTCCAAACTACGAATTCTCTGCATTATATTCACACCACACATTGCCCTCAGACATGACATCTCCACTGCCTCCAGCCTTCTCCTCGCTGCAACATTCATCACCCACGCTTCACACCCATATAAGAGCGTTGGTAAAACTATACTCTCATACATTCCCCTCTTTGCCTCCAAGGACAAAGTTCTCTGTCTCCACAGACTCCTAAGTGCACCACTCACTCTTTTTCCCTCATCAATTCTATGATTCACCTCATCTTTCATAGACCCATCCGCTGACACGTCCACTCCCAAATATCTGAATACGTTCACCTCCTCCATACTCTCTCCCTCCAATCTGATATTCAATCTTTCATCACCTAATCTTTTTGTTATCCTCATAACCTTACTCTTTCCTGTATTCACCTTTAATTTTCTTCTTTTGCACACCCTACCAAATTCATCCACCAATCTCTGCAACTTCTCTTCAGAATCTCCCAAGAGCACAGTGTCATCAGCAAAGAGCAGCTGTGACAACTCCCACTTTGTGTGTGATTCTTTATCTTTTAACTCCACGCCTCTTGCCAAGACCCTCGCATTTACTTCTCTTACAACCCCATCTATAAATATATTAAACAACCACGGTGACATCACACATCCTTGTCTAAGGCCTACTTTTACTGGGAAAAAATTTCCCTCTTTCCTACATACTCTAACTTGAGCCTCACTATCCTCGTAAAAACTCTTCACTGCTTTCAGTAACCTACCTCCTACACCATACACTTGCAACATCTGCCACATTGCCCCCCTATCCACCCTGTCATACGCCTTTTCCAAATCCATAAATGCCACAAAGACCTCTTTAGCCTTATCTAAATACTGTTCACTTATATGTTTCACTGTAAACACCTGGTCCACACACCCCCTACCTTTCCTAAAGCCTCCTTGTTCATCTGCTATCCTATTCTCCGTCTTACTCTTAATTCTTTCAATTATAACTCTACCATACACTTTACCAGGTACACTCAACAGACTTATCCCCCTATAATTTTTGCACTCTCTTTTATCCCCTTTGCCTTTATACAAAGGAACTATGCATGCTCTCTGCCAATCCCTAGGTACCTTACCCTCTTCCATACATTTATTAAATAATTGCACCAACCACTCCAAAACTATATCCCCACCTGCTTTTAACATTTCTATCTTTATCCCATCAATCCCGGCTGCCTTACCCCCTTTCATTTTACCTACTGCCTCACGAACTTCCCCCACACTCACAACTGGCTCTTCCTCACTCCTACAAGATGTTATTCCTCCTTGCCCTATACACGAAATCACAGCTTCCCTATCTTCATCAACATTTAACAATTCCTCAAAATATTCCTTCCATCTTCCCAATACCTCTAACTCTCCATTTAATAACTCTCCTCTCCTATTTTTAACTGACAAATCCATTTGTTCTCTAGGCTTTCTTAACTTGTTAATCTCACTCCAAAACTTTTTCTTATTTTCAACAAAATTTGTTGATAACATCTCACCCACTCTCTCATTTGCTCTCTTTTTACATTGCTTCACCACTCTCTTAACTTCTCTCTTTTTCTCCATATACTCTTCCCTCCTTGCATCACTTCTACTTTGTAAAAACTTCTCATATGCTAACTTTTTCTCCCTTACTACTCTCTTTACATCATCATTCCACCAATCGCTCCTCTTCCCTCCTGCACCCACTTTCCTGTAACCACAAACTTCTGCTGAACACTCTAACACTACATTTTTAAACCTACCCCATACCTCTTCGACCCCATTGCCTATGCTCTCATTAGCCCATCTATCCTCCAATAGCTGTTTATATCTTACCCTAACTGCCTCCTCTTTTAGTTTATAAACCTTCACCTCTCTCTTCCCTGATGCTTCTATTCTCCTTGTATCCCATCTACCTTTTACTCTCAGTGTAGCTACAACTAGAAAGTGATCTGATATATCTGTGGCCCCTCTATAAACATGTACATCCTGAAGTCTACTCAACAGTCTTTTATCTACCAATACATAATCCAACAAACTACTGTCATTTCGCCCTACATCATATCGTGTATACTTATTTATCCTCTTTTTCTTAAAATATGTATTACCTATAACTAAACCCCTTTCTATACAAAGTTCAATCAAAGGGCTCCCATTATCATTTACACCTGGCACCCCAAACTTACCTACCACACCCTCTCTAAAAGTTTCTCCTACTTTAGCATTCAAGTCCCCTACCACAATTACTCTCTCACTTGGTTCAAAGGCTCCTATACATTCACTTAACATCTCCCAAAATCTCTCTCTCTCCTCTGCATTCCTCTCTTCTCCAGGTGCATACACGCTTATTATGACCCACTTCTCGCATCCAACCTTTACTTTAATCCACATAATTCTTGAATTTACACATTCATATTCTCTTTTCTCCTTCCATAACTGATCATTTAACATTACTGCTACCCCTTCCTTTGCTCTAACTCTCTCAGATACTCCAGATTTAATCCCATTTATTTCCCCCCACTGAAACTCTCCTACCCCCTTCAGCTTTGTTTCGCTTAGGGCCAGGACATCCAACTTCTTTTCATTCATAACATCAGCAATCATCTGTTTCTTGTCATCCGCACTACATCCACGCACATTTAAGCAACCCAGTTTTATAAAGTTTTTCTTCTTCTCTTTTTTAGTAATTGTATACAGGAGAAGGGGTTACTAGCCCATTGCTCCCGGCATTTTAGTCGCCTCATACGACACGCATGGCTTACGGAGGAAAGATTCTTTTCCACTTCCCCATGGACAATAGAAGAAATAAAAAAGAACAAGAGCTATTTAGAAAAAGGAGAAAAACCTAGATGTATGTATATATATATATGCATGTGCGTGTCTGTGAAGTGTGACCAAAGTGTAAGTAGGAGTAGCAAGATATCCCTGTTATCTTAGCGTGTTTATGAGGCAGAAAAAGAAACCAGCAATCCTACCATCATGCAAAACAGTTACAGGCTTTTGTTTCACAGTCATCTGGCAGGACGGTAGTACTTCCCTGGGTGGTTGCTGTCTACCAACCTACTACCTCATATATATATATATATATATATATATATATATATATATATATATATATATATATATATATATATAGTTATTTATATCTATATATGTGTGTGTGTGTGTGTGTGTGTGTGTGTGTGTGTGTGTGTGTGTGTGTGTGGCCTACTTTTACTGGGAGATTATTTCCCAGTAAAAGTAGGCCTTAGACAAGGATGTGTAATGCCACCGTGGTTGTTCAATATATTTATAGATGGGGTTGTAAGAGAAGTGAATGCTAGGGTCTTTGCAAGAGGTGTGGAGTTAAAAGATAAAGAATCCAAAACAAATTTGGAGTTGTCACAGTTGCTCTTTGACGATGACACTGTGCTTTTGGAGGATTCTGAGGAGAAGTTATATAGGTTGGTGGATGAATTTGGTAGGGTATGCAAAAGAAGAAAATTAAAAGTGAAAATAGGAAGGAGTAAGGTTATGAGGATAACAAAAAATTAGGTGACGAAAGATTGGATATCAGATTGGAGGGAGAGAGTATGGAGGAGGTGAATGTATTCAGATATTTAGGAGTGGACGTGTCAGCAGATGGGTCTATGGACGATGAGGTGAATCAGAACTAATGAGGGGTGCACTTAGGAGTCTGTGGAGACAAAGAACTTTGTCCGTGGAAGCAAAGAGGGGAATGTATGAGTATAGTTGTACCAACACTCTTGTATGGGTGTGAAGCATGGGTGATGAATGTTGCAGCGAGGAGAAGGCTGGAGGCAGTGGAGATGTCATATCTGAGGGCAATGTGTGGTGTGAATATAATGCAAAGATTTCGTAGACAGACAGGCGATCTTAACAAATCAAGACAAGGCAAAGTGGGTGGAAATTTAGCTCAAGTAGTTTCACGCTTCTCAGTACGTCATCAGGAGCTGTGCAATGTTGCAAGGGCAACAACAGAAGAAATAGGATAATTTTTCAGAGTATGGTAGTGCGGTGGCACCACAAAGTCTCTGAGGGAAAGAGGCCCAACAGTATGCCAACCACTCACTGGTAACGCCACACACCACCCCATATGGGGTCGGTTGGAGTAGTCATCACAGTTTGCAGATAACATGAGGTAAAATAGCTAGAAGATAGCCAACCCTAAGCTTCTAACTGTGACGTTAAAAGTTACATTATAATAGTGGGCCATTTACATACGTTCATTTACAGCCTTCTAACTATTGAAATGCTGATGTCCAAGAACGTTCCAGAAGATTCAGGAAATACTCTCGGTGTCAGTTAATATGCATGTGTGAATTCTCCTAGTCAGGCTTTCTTTCTTATAACAACTAGGCAATTCTTAATTTTAACACCATTCCTATCATTATTATTAACTATCATCCGCTAATATCATTATTATTATTATCCTGTTGTTGCCCTTGCAACATTGCATAGCTACTGGTGACGCACTGAGAAGCGTGAAAGTTCTTGAGCTAAAGAATTCCACCCCTTGTGGCCTGTTTTGCATATATTTATATATATATATATATATATATATATATATATATATATATATATATATATATATATATATATATATATATATATATATATATATATATATATATATATATGTATATGATTCTCTTCAAATCGCTTGTTCTCTCTAGGCTGGAATACTGCTGTGCTTTAACTGCCCCCTTCAAGGTAGGCGAAACTGGTGACCTGGAGAATGTACAGAGAACTTTCACTGCACACATAAGTACGATAACGCACCTAAATTACTGGAAATGATTGAAGTCCCTTGATTTGTATTCCCTGGAACGCAGGCGAGAAAGATACATAATAATATACACTTGGAAAATCCTAGGGGAATTAGTACCAAACTTGCACACGAAAATCACTCCCCATGATAGCAAAACACTCGGCAGAAGATGCAACATTTCTCCAATGAAAAGCAGGGGTGCCACGAGTACACTAAGAGACAACTCAATAAGTGTCAAGGGCTCAAGACTGTTCAACTGCCTCCCAGCATACGTATGGGGAATTACCAATAGACCCCTTGCTTACTTCAAGAAGGCGTTCGACAGGCACTTTAAGTCAGTATCTGACCTGTCGGGATGTGGCTCATACGTCGGTTTGTGCGGCCAGCAGTAAAAGCCAGGTTGATCAGACCCTGATCCACCATGAGCCTTCGTCTCAGACCGGGCCGCGGAGACTTTGACCCCCGACACCCCCTCCAGGTATACTCCAGGTAAGCATGCATGAGCGTATTAGATAGGAACGAGTGGAGACATGACTTTTATGACTTGACGTGCTGTTGGAGTGTGAGCAAAGTAACACTTATGAAGGGATTCAGGGAAACCGGCAGGCCGGACTTGAGTCCTGGAGATGGGAAGTACAGTGTCTGCACTCTGAAAGAGAGGTGTTAATGTTGTAGTTTTATAACTGTAGTGTAAGCGGTCCTCTGGGCCAGTTGGCCCATACTAGGCAGGTCCTTTACAATCCATCCCGCTAAGATAAGAACATAAGAATGGAGGAACACTGCAGAAGGCCTACTCGCCCATGCAAGTGAATAATGATGAGGATGAAAGTGTTTCTTCTCTCTCGGGTCAGTTGTTTCTTCTCTCTCGGGTCAGTTGTCTTGGTGGGAAACAGTCAAACTGTTTAAAAAACTTTACTGTCATAATATTGCTTTAGCTACACCTGTATTTCACTTTTATCTCTAAAACTTCTCCTTCTAAACCTCCCAAAATCACTCTGCTCAACATCAAAGATTCTTCATAGTTTGGGACAAATTTTGTCTCAATTACCTACCTGGAGTCTACCTGGAGGGTATTTCGGGGATCAACGCCCCCGCGGCCCGGTCCATGACCAGGCCTCCTGGTGGATCAGGGCCTAATCAGCTAGGCTGTTACTAATGGCTGCAAGTAGTCCAACATACGAACCACAACCCGGCTGATCTGACACTGACTTTAGGTATCTGTACAGCCATAATAGTTGAAGACAACTATTATGGCTGGTGGGAGGCTGTTGAACAGTCTAGGGCCCCGGACACTTATTTTGTTTTCTCTCAGTGTAGCAGTGGCGGCCGTACTTTTCACTGGGGGTGTTACAGTGCCTGCCGAGTGCCTAGCCGAGTGTTACAGCCTGCCGAGTGTTACAGTGCCTGCCGAGAGTTACAGTGCCTGCCGAGAGTTACAGTGCCTGCCGAGTGTTACAGTGCCTGCCGAGTGTTACAGTGCCTGCCGAGTGTTACAGTGCCTGCCGAGTGTTACAGTGCCTGAGTGTTACAGTGCCTGCCGAGTGTTACAGTGCCTGCCGAGTGTTACAGTGCCTGGCGAGTGTTACAGTGCCTGCCGAGTGTTACAGTGCCTGCCGAGTGTTACAGTGCCTGCCGAGTGTTACAGTGCCTGCCGAGTGTTACAGTGCCTGCTGTTACAGTGCCTGAGAGTGTTACAGTGCCTGCCGAGTGTTACAGTGCCCGAGTGTTACAGTGCCTGATGAGTGTTACAGTGCCTGCCGAGTGTTACAGTGCCTGCCGAGTGTTACAGTGCCTGCCGAGTGTTACAGTGCCTGCCGAGTGTTACAGTGCCTGCCGAGTGTTACAGTGCCTGCCGAGTGTTACAGTGCCTGCCGAGTGTTACAGTGCCTGCCGAGTGTTACAGTGCCTGCCGAGTGTTACAGTGCCTGCCGAGTGTTACAGTGCCTGTTACAGTGCCTGAGTGTTACAGTGCCTGCCGAGTGTTACAGTGCCTGCCGAGTGTTACAGTGCCTGCCGAGTGTTACAGTGCCTGAGTGTTACAGTGCCTGCCGAGTGTTACAGTGCCTGCCGAGTGTTACAGTGCCTGCCGAGTGTTACAGTGCCTGCCGAGTGTTACAGTGCCTGCCGAGTGTTACAGTGCCTGCCGAGTGTTACAGTGCCTGCCGAGTGTTACAGTGCCTGCCGAGTGCTACAGTGCCTGCCGAGTGTTACAGTGCCTGCCGAGTGTTACAGTGCCTGCCGAGTGTTACAGTGCCTGCCGAGTGTTACAGTGCCTGCCGAGTGTTACAGTGCCTGCCGAGTGTTACAGTGCCTGCCGAGTGTTACAGTGCCTGCCGAGTGTTACAGTGCCTGCCGAGTGTTACAGTGCCTGCCGAGTGTTACAGTGCCTGCCGAGTGTTACAGTGCCTGCCGAGTGTTACAGTGCCTGCCGAGTGTTACAGTGCCTGCCGAGTGTTACAGTGCCTGCCGAGTGTTACAGTGCCTGCCGAGTGTTACAGTGCCTGCCGAGTGTTACAGTGCCTGCCGAGTGTTACAGTGCCTGCCGAGTGTTACAGTGCCTGCCGAGTGTTACAGTGCCTGCCGAGTGTTACAGTGCCTGCCGAGTGTTACAGTGCCTGCCGAGTGTTACAGTGCCTGCCGAGTGTTACAGTGCCTGCCGAGTGTTACAGTGCCTGCCGAGTGTTACAGTGCCTGCCGAGTGTTACAGTGCCTGCCGAGTGTTACAGTGCCTGCCGAGTGTTACAGTGCCTGCCGAGTGTTACAGTGCCTGCCGAGTGTTACAGTGCCTGCCGAGTGTTACAGTGCCTGCCGAGTGTTACAGTGCCTGTTACCCTGAGTCATACAGTGCCTGCCGAGTGTTACAGTGCCTGCCGAGTGTTACAGTGCCTGCCGAGTGTTACAGTGCCTGCCGAGTGTTACAGTGCCTGCCGAGTGTTACAGTGCCTGCCTGCAGTGCCTGGTGAGTGTTACAGTGCCTGCCGAGTGTTACAGTGCCTGCCGAGTGTTACAGTGCCTGCCGAGTGTTACAGTGCCTGCCGAGTGTTACAGTGCCTGCCGAGTGTTACAGTGCCTGCCGAGTGTTACAGTGCCTGCCGAGTGTTACAGTGCCTGCCGAGTGTTACAGTGCCTGCCGAGTGTTACAGTGCCTGCCGAGTGTTACAGTGCCTGCCGAGTGTTACAGTGCCTGCCGAGTGTTACAGTGCCTGCCGAGTGTTACAGTGCCTGCCGAGTGTTACAGTGCCTGCCGAGTGTTACAGTGCCTGCCGAGTGTTACAGTGCCTGCCGAGTGTTACAGTGCCTGCCGAGTGTTACAGTGCCTGCCGAGTGTTACAGTGCCTGCCGAGTGTTACAGTGCCTGCCGAGTGTTACAGTGCCTGCCGAGTGTTACAGTGCCTGCCGAGTGTTACAGTGCCTGCCGAGTGTTACAGTGCCTGCCGAGTGTTACAGTGCCTGCCGAGTGTTACAGTGCCTGCCGAGTGTTACAGTGCCTGCCGAGTGTTACAGTGCCTGCCGAGTGTTACAGTGCCTACCGAGTGTTACAGTGCCTGCCGAGTGTTACAGTGCCTGCCGAGTGTTACAGTGCCTGCCGAGTGTTACAGTGCCTGCCGAGTGTTACAGTGCCTGCCGAGTGTTACAGTGCCTGCCGAGTGTTACAGTGCCTGCCGAGTGTTACAGTGCCTGCCGAGTGTTACAGTGCCTGCCGAGTGTTACAGTGCCTGCCGAGTGTTACAGTGCCTGCCGAGTGTTACAGTGCCTGCCGAGTGTTACAGTGCCTGCCGAGTGTTACAGTGCCTGCCGAGTGTTACAGTGCCTGCCGAGTGTTACAGTGCCTGCCGAGTGTTACAGTGCCTGCCGAGTGTTACAGTGCCTGCCGAGTGTTACAGTGCCTGCCGAGTGTTACAGTGCCTGCCGAGTGTTACAGTGCCTGCCGAGTGTTACAGTGCCTGCCGAGTGTTACAGTGCCTGCCGAGTGTTACAGTGCCTGCCGAGTGTTACAGTGCCTGCCGAGTGTTACAGTGCCTGCCGAGTGTTACAGTGCCTGCCGAGTGTTACAGTGCCTGCCGAGTGTTACAGTGCCTGCCGAGTGTTACAGTGCCTGCCGAGTGTTACAGTGCCTGCCGAGTGTTACCGAGTGTTACAGTGCCTGCCGAGTGTTACAGTGCCTGCCGAGTGTTACAGTGCCTGCCGAGTGTTACAGTGCCTGCCGAGTGTTACAGTGCCTGCCGAGTGTTACAGTGCCTGCCGAGTGTTACAGTGCCTGCCGAGTGTTACAGTGCCTGCCGAGTGTTACAGTGCCTGCCGAGTGTTACAGTGCCTGCCGAGTGTTACAGTGCCTGCCGAGTGTTACAGTGCCAGTGCCTGCCGAGTGTTACAGTGCCTGCCGAGTGTTACAGTGCCTGCCGAGTGTTACAGTGCCTGCCGAGTGTTACAGTGCCTGCCGAGTGTTACAGTGCCTGCCGAGTGTTACAGTGCCTGCCGAGTGTTACAGTGCCTGCCGAGTGTTACAGTGCCTGCCGAGTGTTACAGTGCCTGCCGAGTGTTACAGTGCCTGCCGAGTGTTACAGTGCCTGCCGAGTGTTACAGTGCCTGCCGAGTGTTACAGTGCCTGCCGAGTGTTACAGTGCCTGCCGAGTGTTACAGTGCCTGCCAGTGCCTGCCGAGTGTTACAGTGCCTGCCGAGTGTTACAGTGCCTGCCGAGTGTTACAGTGCCTGCCGAGTGTTACAGTGCCTGCCGAGTGTTACAGTGCCTGCCGAGTGTTACAGTGCCTGCCGAGTGTTACAGTGCCTGCCGAGTGTTACAGTGCCTGCCGAGTGTTACAGTGCCTGCCGAGTGTTACAGTGCCTGCCGAGTGTTACAGTGCCTGCCGAGTGTTACAGTGCCTGCCGAGTGTTACAGTGCCTGCCGAGTGTTACAGTGCCTGCCGAGTGTTACAGTGCCTGCCGAGTGTTACAGTGCCTGCCGAGTGTTACAGTGCCTGCCGAGTGTTACAGTGCCTGCCGAGTGTTACAGTGCCTGCCGAGTGTTACAGTGCCTGCCGAGTGTTACAGTGCCTGCCGAGTGTTACAGTGCCTGCCGAGTGTTACAGTGCCTGCCGAGTGTTACAGTGCCTGCCGAGTGTTACAGTGCCTGCCGAGTGTTACAGTGCCTGCCGAGTGTTACAGTGCCTGCCGAGTGTTACAGTGCCTGCCGAGTGTTACAGTGCCTGCCGAGTGTTACAGTGCCTGCCGAGTGTTACAGTGCCTGCCGAGTGTTACAGTGCCTGCCGAGTGTTACAGTGCCTGCCGAGTGTTACAGTGCCTGCCGAGTGTTACAGTGCCTGCCGAGTGTTACAGTGCCTGCCGAGTGTTACAGTGCCTGCCGTGTTACAGTGCCTGCCGTGTTACAGTGCCTGCCGTGTTACAGTGCCTGCCGTGTTACAGCAGTGCCTGAGTGTTACAGTGCCTGCCAGTGCCTGCCGAGTGTTACAGTGCCTGCCGAGTGTTACAGTGCCTGCCGAGTGTTACAGTGCCTGCCGAGTGTTACAGTGCCTGCCGAGTGTTACAGTGCCTGCCGAGTGTTACAGTGCCTGCCGAGTGTTACAGTGCCTGCCGAGTGTTACAGTGCCTGCCGAGTGTTACAGTGCCTGCCGAGTGTTACAGTGCCTGCCGAGTGTTACAGTGCCTGCCGAGTGTTACAGTGCCTGCCGAGTGTTACAGTGCCTGCCGAGTGTTACAGTGCCTGCCGAGTGTTACAGTGCCTGCCGAGTGTTACAGTGCCTGCCGAGTGTTACAGTGCCTGCCGAGTGTTACAGTGCCTGCCGAGTGTTACAGTGCCTGCCGAGTGTTAGTGTTACAGTGCCTGCCGAGTGTTACAGTGCCTGCCGAGTGTTACAGTGCCTGCCGAGTGTTACAGTGCCTGCCGAGTGTTACAGTGCCTGCCGAGTGTTACAGTGCCTGCCGAGTGTTACAGTGCCTGCCGAGTGTTACAGTGCCTGCCGAGTGTTACAGTGCCTGCCGAGTGTTACAGTGCCTGCCGAGTGTTACAGTGCCTGCCGAGTGTTACAGTGCCTGCCGAGTGTTACAGTGCCTGCCGAGTGTTACAGTGCCTGCCGAGTGTTACAGTGCCTGCCGAGTGTTACAGTGCCTGCGAATGTTACAGTGCCTGCCGAGTGTTACAGTGCCTGCCGAGTGTTACAGTGCCTGCCGAGTGTTACAGTGCCTGCCGAGTGTTACAGTGCCTGGCGAGTGTTACAGTGCCTGCCGAGTGTTACAGTGCCTGCCGAGTGTTACAGTGCCTGCCGAGTGTTACAGTGCCTGCCGAGTGTTACAGTGCCTGCCGAGTGTTACAGTGCCTGCCGAGTGTTACAGTGCCTGCCGAGTGTTACAGTGCCTGCCGAGTGTTACAGTGCCTGCCGAGTGTTACAGTGCCTGCCGAGTGTTACAGTGCCTGCCAGTGCCTGCCGAGTGTTACAGTGCCTGCCGAGTGTTACAGTGCCTGCCGAGTGTTACAGTGCCTGCCGAGTGTTACAGTGCCTGCCGAGTGTTACAGTGCCTGCCGAGTGTTACAGTGCCTGCCGAGTGTTACAGTGCCTGCCGAGTGTTACAGTGCCTGCCGAGTGTTACAGTGCCTGCCGAGTGTTACAGTGCCTGCCGAGTGTTACAGTGCCTGCCGAGTGTTACAGTGCCTGCCGAGTGTTAGTGTTACAGTGCCTGCCGAGTGTTACAGTGCCTGCCGAGTGTTACAGTGCCTGCCGAGTGTTACAGTGCCTGCCGAGTGTTACAGTGCCTGCCGAGTGTTACAGTGCCTGCCGAGTGTTACAGTGCCTGCCGAGTGTTACAGTGCCTGCCGAGTGTTACAGTGCCTGCCGAGTGTTACAGTGCCTGCCGAGTGTTACAGTGCCTGCCGAGTGTTACAGTGCCTGCCGAGTGTTACAGTGCCTGCCGAGTGTTACAGTGCCTGCCGAGTGTTACAGTGCCTGCCGAGTGTTACAGTGCCTGCCGAGTGTTACAGTGCCTGCCGAGTGTTACAGTGCCTGCCGAGTGTTACAGTGCCTGCCGAGTGTTACAGTGCCTGCCGAGTGTTACAGTGCCTGCCGAGTGTTACAGTGCCTGCCGAGTGTTACAGTGCCTGCCGAGTGTTACAGTGCCTGCCGAGTGTTACAGTGCCTGCCGAGTGTTACAGTGCCTGCCGAGTGTTACAGTGCCTGCCGAGTGTTACAGTGCCTGCCGAGTGTTACAGTGCCTGCCGAGTGTTACAGTGCCTGCCGAGTGTTACAGTGCCTGCCGAGTGTTACAGTGCCTGCCGAGTGTTACAGTGCCTGCCGAGTGTTACAGTGCCTGCCGAGTGTTACAGTGCCTGCCGAGTGTTACAGTGCCTGCCGAGTGTTACAGTGCCTGCCGAGTGTTACAGTGCCTGCCGAGTGTTACAGTGCCTGCCGAGTGTTACAGTGCCTGCCGAGTGTTACAGTGCCTGCCGAGTGTTACAGTGCCTGCCGAGTGTTACAGTGCCTGCCGAGTGTTACAGTGCCTGCCGAGTGTTACAGTGCCTGCCGAGTGTTACAGTGCCTGCCGAGTGTTACAGTGCCTGCCGAGTGTTACAGTGCCTGCCGAGTGTTACAGTGCCTGCCGAGTGTTACAGTGCCTGCCGAGTGTTACAGTGCCTGCCGAGTGTTACAGTGCCTGCCGAGTGTTACAGTGCCTGCCGAGTGTTACAGTGCCTGCCGAGTGTTACAGTGCCTGCCGAGTGTTACAGTGCCTGCCGAGTGTTACAGTGCCTGCCGAGTGTTACAGTGCCTGCCGAGTGTTACAGTGCCTGCCGAGTGTCACAGTGCCTGTTACAGTGCCTGGCGAGTGTTACAGTGCCTGCCGAGTGTTACAGTGCCTGCCGAGTGTTACAGTGCCTGCCGAGTGTTACAGTGCCTGCCGAGTGTTACAGTGCCTGCCGAGTGTTACAGTGCCTGCCGAGTGTTACAGTGCCTGCCGAGTGTTACAGTGCCTGCCGAGTGTTACAGTGCCTGCCGAGTGTTACAGTGCCTGCCGAGTGTTACAGTGCCTGCCGAGTGTTACAGTGCCTGCCGAGTGTTACAGTGCCTGCCGAGTGTTACAGTGCCTGCCGAGTGTTACAGTGCCTGCCGAGTGTTACAGTGCCTGCCGAGTGTTACAGTGCCTGCCGAGTGTTACAGTGCCTGCCGAGTGTTACAGTGCCTGCCGAGTGTTACAGTGCCTGCCGAGTGTTACAGTGCCTGCCGAGTGTTACAGTGCCTGCCGAGTGTTACAGTGCCTGCCGAGTGTTACAGTGCCTGCCGAGTGTTACAGTGCCTGCCGAGTGTTACAGTGCCTGCCGAGTGTTACAGTGCCTGCCGAGTGTTACAGTGCCTGCCGAGTGTTACAGTGCCTGCCGAGTGTTACAGTGCCTGCCGAGTGTTACAGTGCCTGCCGAGTGTTACAGTGCCTGCCGAGTGTTACAGTGCCTGCCGAGTGTTACAGTGCCTGCCGAGTGTTACAGTGCCTGCCGAGTGTTACAGTGCCTGCCGAGTGTTACAGTGCCTGCCGAGTGTTACAGTGCCTGCCGAGTGTTACAGTGCCTGCCGAGTGTTACAGTGCCTGCCGAGTGTTACAGTGCCTGCCGAGTGTTACAGTGCCTGCCGAGTGTTACAGTGCCTGCCGAGTGTTACAGTGCCTGCCGAGTGTTACAGTGCCTGCCGAGTGTTACAGTGCCTGCCGAGTGTTACAGTGCCTGCCGAGTGTTACAGTGCCTGCCGAGTGTTACAGTGCCTGCCGAGTGTTACAGTGCCTGCCGAGTGTTACAGTGCCTGCCGAGTGTTACAGTGCCTGCCGAGTGTTACAGTGCCTGCCGAGTGTTACAGTGCCTGCCGAGTGTTACAGTGCCTGCCGAGTGTTCCAGTGCCTGCCGAGTGTTACAGTGCCTGCCGAGTGTTACAGTGCCTGCCGAGTGTTACAGTGCCTGCCGAGTGTTACAGTGCCTGCCGAGTGTTACAGTGCCTGCCGAGTGTTACAGTGCCTGCCGAGTGTTACAGTGCCTGCCGAGTGTTACAGTGCCTGCCGAGTGTTACAGTGCCTGCCGAGTGTTACAGTGCCTGCCGAGTGTTACAGTGCCTGCCGAGTGTTACAGTGCCTGCCGAGTGTTACAGTGCCTGCCGAGTGTTACAGTGCCTGCCGAGTGTTACAGTGCCTGCCGAGTGTTACAGTGCCTGCCGAGTGTTACAGTGCCTGCCGAGTGTTACAGTGCCTGCCGAGTGTTACAGTGCCTGCCGAGTGTTACAGTGCCTGCCGAGTGTTACAGTGCCTGCCGAGTGTTACAGTGCCTGCCGAGTGTTACAGTGCCTGCCGAGTGTTACAGTGCCTGCCGAGTGTTACAGTGCCTGCCGAGTGTTACAGTGCCTGCCGAGTGTTACAGTGCCTGCCGAGTGTTACAGTGCCTGCCGAGTGTTACAGTGCCTGCCGAGTGTTACAGTGCCTGCCGAGTGTTACAGTGCCTGCCGAGTGTTACAGTGCCTGCCGAGTGTTACAGTGCCTGCCGAGTGTTACAGTGCCTGCCGAGTGTTACAGTGCCTGCCGAGTGTTACAGTGCCTGCCGAGTGTTACAGTGCCTGCCGAGTGTTACAGTGCCTGCCGAGTGTTACAGTGCCTGCCGAGTGTTACAGTGCCTGCCGAGTGTTACAGTGCCTGCCAAGTGTTACAGTGCCTGCCGAGTGTTACAGTGCCTGCCGAGTGTTACAGTGCCTGCCGAGTGTTACAGTGCCTGCCGAGTGTTACAGTGCCTGCCGAGTGTTACAGTGCCTGCCGAGTGTTACAGTGCCTGCCGAGTGTTACAGTGCCTGCCGAGTGTTACAGTGCCTGCCGAGTGTTACAGTGCCTGCAGTGCCTGCCGTGTTACAGTGCCTGCCGAGTGTTACAGTGCCTGCCGAGTGTTACAGTGCCTGCCGAGTGTTACAGTGCCTGCCGTGTTACAGTGCCTGCCGAGTGTTACAGTGCCTGCCGAGTGTTACAGTGCCTGCCGAGTGTTACAGTGCCTGCCGAGTGTTACAGTGCCTGCCGAGTGTTACAGTGCCTGCCGAGTGTTACAGTGCCTGCCGAGTGTTACAGTGCCTGCCGAGTGTTACAGTGCCTGCCGAGTGTTACGTGTTACAGTGCCTGCCGAGTGTTACAGTGCCTGCCGAGTGTTACAGTGCCTGCCGAGTGTTACAGTGCCTGCCGAGTGTTACAGTGCCTGCCGAGTGTTACAGTGCCGAGTGCTGTTACAGTGCCTGCCGAGTGTTACAGTGCCTGCCGAGTGTTACAGTGCCTGCCGAGTGTTACAGTGCCTGCCAAGTGTTACAGTGCCTGCCGAGTGTTACAGTGCCTGCGGAGTGTTACAGTGCCTGCGCTGCCGAGTGTTACAGTGCCTGCCGAGTGTTACAGTGCCTGCCGAGTGTTACAGTGCCTGCCGAGTGTTACAGTGCCTGCCGAGTGTTACAGTGCCTGCCGAGTGTTACAGTGCCTGTCGAGTGTTACAGTGCCTGCCGAGTGTTACAGTGCCTGCCGAGTGTTACAGTGCCTGCCGAGTGTTACAGTGCCTGCCGAGTGTTACAGTGCCTGCCGAGTGTTACAGTGCCTGCCGAGTGTTACAGTGCCTGCCGAGTGTTACAGTGCCTGCCGAGTGTTACAGTGCCTGCCGAGTGTTACAGTGCCTGCCGAGTGTTACAGTGCATGCCGAGTGTTACAGTGCCTGCCGAGTGTTACAGTGCCTGCCGAGTGTTACAGTGCCTGCCGAGTGTTACAGTGCCTGCCGAGTGTTACAGTGCCTGCCGAGTGTTACAGTGCCTGCCGAGTGTTACAGTGCCTGCCGAGTGTTACAGTGCCTGCCGAGTGTTACAGTGCCTGCCGAGTGTTACAGTGCCTGCCGAGTGTTACAGTGCCTGCCAAGTGCCTGCCGAGTTACAGTGCCTGCCGACAGTGCCTGCCGAGTGTTACAGTGCCTGCCGAGTGTTACAGTGCCTGCCGAGTGTTACAGTGCCTGCCGAGTGTTACAGTGCCTGCCGAGTGTTACAGTGCCTGCCGAGTGTTACAGTGCCTGCCGAGTGTTACAGTGCCTGCCGAGTGTTACAGTGCCTGCCGAGTGTTACAGTGCCTGCCGAGTGTTACAGTGCCTGCCGAGTGTTACAGTGCCTGCCCTGCCGAGTGTTACAGTGCCTGCCGAGTGTTACAGTGCCTGCCGAGTGTTACAGTGCCTGCCGAGTGTTACAGTGCCTGCCGAGTGTGTTGCCGACACAGTGCCTGCCGAGTGTTACAGTGCCTGCCGAGTGTTACAGTGCCTGCCGAGTGTTACAGTGCCTGCCGAGTGTTACAGTGCCTGCCGAGTGTTACAGTGCCTGCCGAGTGTTACAGAGACTGTTACAGTGCCTGCCGAGTGTTACAGTGCCTGCCGAGTGTTACAGTGCCTGCAGTGCCTGCCGAGTGATACAGTGCCTGCCGAGTGTTACAGTGCCTGCCGAGTGTTACAGTGCCTGCCGAGTGTTACAGTGCCTGCCGAGTGTTACAGTGCCTGCCGAGTGTTACAGTGCCTGCCGAGTGTTACAGTGCCTGCCGAGTGTTACAGTGCCTGCCGAGTGTTACAGTGCCTGCCGAGTGTTACAGTGCCTGCCGAGTGTTACAGTGCCTGCCGAGTGTTACAGTGCCTGCCGAGTGTTACAGTGCCTGCCGAGTGTTACAGTGCCTGCCGAGTGTTACAGTGCCTGCCGAGTGTTACAGTGCCTGCCGAGTGTTACAGTGCCTGCCGAGTGTTACAGTGCCTGCCGAGTGTTACAGTGCCTGCCGAGTGTTACAGTGCCTGCCGAGTGTTACAGT
This sequence comes from Cherax quadricarinatus, assembly GCF_038502225.1. Classification (NCBI taxonomy): domain Eukaryota; kingdom Metazoa; phylum Arthropoda; class Malacostraca; order Decapoda; family Parastacidae; genus Cherax; species Cherax quadricarinatus. Next base: position 160,346 of record NW_027195447.1, on the reverse strand, counting down.
GCCTGCCGAGTGTTACAGTGCCTGCCGAGTGTTGCCTGCCGAGTGTTACAGTGCCTGCCGAGTGTTACAGTGCCTGCCGAGTGTTACAGTGCCTGCCAGTGCCTGCCGAGTGTTACAGTGCCTGCCGAGTGTTACAGTGCGTGTGTTACAGTGCCTGCCGAGTGTTACAGTGCCTGCCGAGTGTTACAGTGCCTGCCGAGTGTTACAGTGCCTGCCGAGTGTTACAGTGCCTGCCGAGTGTTACAGTGCCTGCCGAGTGTTACAGTGCCTGCCGAGTGCCTGCCGAGTGTTACAGTGCCTGCCGAGTGTTACAGTGCCTGCCGAGTGTTACAGTGCCTGCCGAGTGTTACAGTGCCTGCCGAGTGTTACAGTGCCTGCCGAGTGTTACAGTGCCTGCCGAGTGTTACAGTGCCTGCCGAGTGTTACAGTGCCTGCCGAGTGTTACAGTGCCTGCCGAGTGTTACAGTGCCTGCCGAGTGTTACAGTGCCTGCCGAGTGTTACAGTGCCTGCCGAGTGTTACAGTGCCTGCCGAGTGTTACAGTGCCTGCCGAGTGTTACAGTGCCTGCCGAGTGTTACAGTGCCTGAGTGTTACAGTGCCTGCCGAGTGTTACAGTGCCTGCCGAGTGTTACAGTGCCTGCCGAGTGTTACAGTGCCTGCCGAGTGTTACAGTGCCTGCCGAGTGTTACAGTGCCTGCCGAGTGTTACAGTGCCTGCCGAGTGTTACAGTGCCTGAGTGTTACAGTGCCTGCCGAGTGTTACAGTGCCTGCCGAGTGTTACAGTGCCTGCCGAGTGTTACAGTGCCTGCCGAGTGTTACAGTGCCTGCCGAGTGTTACAGTGCCTGCCGAGTGTTACAGTGCCTGCCGAGTGTTACAGTGCCTGCCGAGTGTTACAGTGCCTGCCGAGTGTTACAGTGCCTGCCGAGTGTTACAGTGCCTGCCGAGTGTTACAGTGCCTGCCGAGTGTTACAGTGCCTGCCGAGTGTTACAGTGCCTGCCGAGTGTTACAGTGCCTGCCGAGTGTTACAGTGCCTGCCGAGTGTTACAGTGCCTGCCGAGTGTTACAGTGCCTGCCGAGTGTTACAGTGCCTGCCGAGTGTTACAGTGCCTGCCGAGTGTTACAGTGCCTGCCGAGTGTTACAGTGCCAGTGCCTGCCGAGTGTTACAGTGCCTGCCGAGTGTTACAGTGCCTGCCGAGTGTTACAGTGCCTGCCGAGTGTTACAGTGCCTGCCGAGTGTTACAGTGCCTGCCGAGTGTTACAGTGCCTGCCGAGTGTTACAGTGCCTGCCGAGTGTTACAGTGCCTGGCGAGTGTTACAGTGCCTGCCGAGTGTTACAGTGCCTGCCGAGTGTTACAGTGCCTGCCGAGTGTTACAGTGCCTGCCGAGTGTTACAGTGCCTGCCGAGTGTTACAGTGCCTGCCGAGTGTTACAGTGCCGTGCCTGCCGAGTGTTACAGTGCCTGCCGAGTGTTACAGTGCCTGCCGAGTGTTACAGTGCCTGCCGAGTGTTACAGTGCCTGCCGAGTGTTACAGTGCCTGCCGAGTGTTACAGTGCCTGCCGAGTGTTACAGTGCCTGCCGAGTGTTACAGTGCCTGCCTGTTACAGTGCCTGAGTGTGCCTACAGTGCCTGCCGAGTGTTACAGTGCCTGCCGAGTGTTACAGTGCCTGCCGAGTGTTACAGTGCCTGCCGAGTGTTACAGTGCCAGCCGAGTGTAACAGTGCCTGCCAGTGCCTGGAGAGTGTTACAGTGCCTGCCGAGTGTTACAGTGCCTGCCGAGTGTTACAGTGCCTGCCGAGTGTTACAGTGCCTGCCGAGTGTTACAGTGCCTGTTCCAGTGCCGGCCGAGTGTTACAGTGCCTGCCGAGTGTTACAGTGCCTGCCGAGTGTTACAGTGCCTGCCGAGTGTTACAGTGCCTGCCGAGTGTTACAGTGCCTGCCGAGTGTTACAGTGCCTGCCGAGTGTTACAGTGCCTGCCGAGTGTTACAGTGCCTGCCGAGTGTTACAGTGCCTGCCGAGTGTTACAGTGCCTGCCGAGTGTTACAGTGCCTGCCGAGTGTTACAGTGCCTGCCGAGTGTTACAGTGCCTGCCGAGTGTTACAGTGCCTGCCGAGTGTTACAGTGCCTGCCGAGTGTTACAGTGCCTGCCGAGTGTTACAGTGCCTGCCGAGTGTTACAGTGCCTGCCGAGTGTTACAGTGCCTGCAGAGTGTTACAGTGCCTGCCGAGTGTTACAGTGCCTGCCGAGTGTTACAGTGCCTGCCGAGTGTTACAGTGCCTGCCGAGTGTTACAGTGCCTGCCGAGTGTTACAGTGCCTGCCGAGTGTTACAGTGCCTGCCGAGTGTTACAGTGCCTGCCGAGTGTTACAGTGCCTGCCGAGTGTTACAGTGCCTGCCGAGTGTTACAGTGCCTGCCGAGTGTTGCAGTGCCTGCCGAGTGTTACAGTGCCTGCCGAGTGTTACAGTGCCTGCCGAGTGTTACAGTGCCTGCCGAGTGTTACAGTGCCTGCCGAGTGTTACAGTGCCTGCCGAGTGTTACAGTGCCTGCCGAGTGTTACAGTGCCTGCCGAGTGTTACAGTGCCTGCCGAGTGTTACAGTGCCTGCCGAGTGTTACAGTGCCTGCCGAGTGTTACAGTGCCTGCCGAGTGTTACAGTGCCTGCCGAGTGTTACAGTGCCTGCCGAGTGTTACAGTGCCTGCCGAGTGTTACAGTGCCTGCCGAGTGTTACAGTGCCTGCCGAGTGTTACAGTGCCTGCCGAGTGTTACAGTGCCTGCCGAGTGTTACAGTGCCTGCCGAGTGTTACAGTGCCTGCCGAGTGTTACAGTGCCTGCCGAGTGTTACAGTGCCTGCCGAGTGTTACAGTGCAACATGTCGGTTCTCTGAACCATTCATCTACAAATATAGTTTGTCTTTATAATCACTACTGCAGTCATAATACTGAATTACGTTTTATTTCATATAAGTAAAAATGTTTATTTCCTTATAATTCCTATTGTTTCTCCTATTGAACTTTCAATGGTAATTCTTTCTCTGGTGTCCCTCCTTCATACTGACACCGAACAAATACAACAATAATTGTTCAGATTACCCTTCACACTGCTTGCAGTTTCTCAATTTTAATCTCATTTACCGAAAGCTGTTTCTTTTACACTTTCAACATTCTGCTGTTCCTCTCACTTCACACACGCCTGCGACTCACTTCACACACGCCTGCGACTCACTTCACACACGCCTGCGACTCACTTCACACACGCCTGCGACTCACTTCACACACGCCTGCGACTCACTTCACACACGCCTGCGACTCACTTCACACACGCCTGCGACTCACTTCACACACGCCTGCGACTCACTTCACACACGCCTGCGGCTCACTTCACACACGCCTGCGACTCACTTCACACACGCCTGCGACTCACTTCACACACGCCTGCGACTCACTTCACACACGCCTGCGACTCACTTCACACACGCCTGCGACTCACTTCACACACGCCTGCGACTCACTTCACACACGCCTGCGACTCACTTCACACACGCCTGCGACTCACTTCACACACGCCTGCGACTCACTTCACACACGCCTGCGGCTCACTTCACACACGCCTGCGGCTCACTTCACACACGCCTGCGGCTCACTTCACACACGCCTGCGACTCACTTCACACACGCCTGCGACTCACTTCACACACGCCTGCGACTCACTTCACACACGCCTGCGGCTCACTTCACACACGCCTGCGGCTCACTTCACACACGCCTGCGGCTCACTTCACACACGCCTGCGACTAACTTCACACACGCCTGCGGCTCACTTCACACACGCCTGCGGCTCACTTCACACACGCCTGCGGCTCACTTCACACACGCCTGCGGCTCACTTCACACACGCCTGCGACTCACTTCACACACGCCTGCGGCTCACTTCACACACGCCTGCGGCTCACTTCACACACGCCTGCGGCTCACTTCACACACGCCTGCGGCTCACTTCACACACGCCTGCGGCTCACTTCACACACGCCTGCGACTCACTTCACACACGCCTGCGACTCACTTCACACACGCCTGCGGCTGACTTCACACACGCCTGCGGCTCACATCACACACGCCTGTGGCTCACTTCACACACGCCTGCGGCTCACTTCACACACGCCTGCGGCTCACTTCACACACGCCTGCGGCTCACTTCACACACGCCTGCGACTCACTTCACACACGCCTGCGGCTCACTTCACACACGCCTGCGGCTCACTTCACACACGCCTGCGACTCACTTCACACACGCCTGCGACTCACTTCACACACGCCTGCGGCTCACTTCACACACGCCTGCGGCTCACTTCACACACGCCTGCGACTCTCCACTCACTCTAATACATGTAAACTATTTTCGTTGAATGCGATATTTTTCTACATCCTTGTTATCTACTGTGTATTGAGTAATTTCTTGAAATAAATTTGTCATCTTCCCTTAGTCAGCTTTAAAATTCTTTCGATCTTCCTAGATCCATTTACACCTTTTCTATCCTCTTCTTACATTTTATCAAAGACCTTTTTTGGGGTTCAAGTGGTCGTTCACATTCTATTTGATTTCCTTTATCACTCTCTATTATCTTTCCCTCATTTTCCAGCGATTTTTTTCTCTTCTCAATATTTATCATCATTCCACCAAGAATTTCCAGTCACGTCAGCACCGACTCTGCCATCAGCAGTACCATCTTCATCACACACTCAACACACATCATCAGCAGTACCATCTTCATCACACACTCAACACACATCATCAGCAGTACCATCTTCATCACACACTCAACACACATCATCAGCAGTACCATCTTCATCACACACTCAACACACATCATCAGCAGTACCATCTTCATCACACACTCAACACACATCATCAGCAGTACCATCTTCATCACACACTCAACACACATCATCAGCAGTACCATCTTCATCACACACTCAACACACATCATCAGCAGTACCATCTTCATCACACACTCAACACACATCATCAGCAGTACCATCTTCATCACACACTCAACACACATCATCAGCAGTACCATCTTCATCACACACTCAACACACATCATCAGCAGTACCATCTTCATCACACACTCAACACACATCATCAGCAGTACCATCTTCATCACACATCATCAGCAGTACCATCTTCATCACACACTCAACACACATCATCAGCAGTACCATCTTCATCACACATCATCAGCAGTACCATCTTCATCACACATCATCAGCAGTACCATCTTCATCACACATCATCAGCAGTACCATCTTCATCACACATCATCAGCAGTACCATCTTCATCACACACTCAACACACATCATCAGCAGTACCATCTTCATCACACATCAGCAGTACCATCTTCATCACACACTCAACACACAACATCAGCAGTACCATCTTCATCACACACTCAACACCCATCATCAGCAGTACCATCTTCATCACACACTCAACACCCATCATCAGCAGTACCATCTTCATCACACACTCAACACCCATCATCAGCAGTACCATCTTCATCACACACTCAACATACATCATCAGCAGTACCATCTTCATCACACACTCAACACACAACATCAGCAGTACCATCTTCATCACACACTCAACACACAACAGTGTTGCATCAATAACCATTTTTTTTACATCTTCATCACATCTATAAGAAATAACCAGCTTCTTCCATCTACTTTTACTACCGTTCCTTTATAACACTTTCTCTACTTTCATCCTTATTCTACCTGATGATATCAGTCACATCGGCTGCTAAATAATGATCTTGTATATCAGTTTTTTCAAAAGTAGACAAGAAGGAATAATAATTAATAATAATAATAATAATAATAATAATAATAATAATAATAATAATAATAATAATAATAATAATAATAATAATAATAATGTAGCTATTATTATTATTATTATTATTATTATTATTATTATTATTATTATTATTATTATTATTAAATTTTGACATTTATCTCAGTCGTTTTCATATTTTGTACATTACATGTACGGAGATAAATTAAAGTCGGCAGTCATTCATTACCTGGAAAGTGTAGTGCAGTTTTTATCTACAGGATAGTTACACTGAGAGCTGCATCACTCTCACTATATATACACTGAAAGGTGCAAGACTCCCAGTATATATACACTGAGAGCTGCATCACTCTCACTATATATACACTGAAAGGTGCAAGACTCCCAGTATATATACACTGAGAGCTGCATCACTCTCACTATATATACACTGAAAGGTGCAAGACTCCCAGTATATATACACTGAGAGCTGCATCACTCTCACTATATATACACTGAAAGGTGCAAGACTCCCAGTATATATACACTGAGAGCTGCATCACTCTCACTATATATACACTGAAAGGTGCAAGACTCCCAGTATATATAAACTGAGAGCTGCATCACTCTCACTATATATACACTGAAAGGTGCAAGACTCCCAGTATATATACACTGAGAGCTGCATCACTCTCACTATATATACACTGAAAGGTGCAAGACTCCCAGTATATATACACTGAGAGCTGCATCACTCTCACTATATATACACTGAAAGGTGCAAGACTCCCAGTATATATACACTGAGAGCTGCATCACTCTCACTATATATACACTGAAAGGTGCAAGACTCCCAGTATATATACACTGAGAGCTGCATCACTCTCACTATATATACACTGAAAGGTGCAAGACTCCCAGTATATATACACTGAGAGCTGCATCACTCTCACTATATATACACTGAAAGGTGCAAGACTCCCAGTATATATAAACTGAGAGCTGCATCACTCTCACTATATATACACTGAAAGGTGCAAGACTCCCAGTATATATACACTGAGAGCTGCATCACTCTCACTATATATACACTGAAAGGTGCAAGACTCCCAGTATATATACACTGAGAGCTGCATCACTCTCACTATATATACACTGAAAGGTGCAAGACTCCCAGTATATATACACTGAGAGCTGCATCACTCTCACTATATATACACTGAAAGGTGCAAGACTCCCAGTATATATACACTGAGAGCTGCATCACTCTCACTATATATACACTGAAAGGTGCAAGACTCCCAGTATATATACACTGAGAGCTGCATCACTCTCACTATATATACACTGAAAGGTGCAAGACTCCCAGTATATATACACTGAGAGCTGCATCACTCTCACTATATATACACTGAAAGGTGCAAGACTCCCAGTATATATACACTGAGAGCTGCATCACTCTCACTATATATACACTGAAAGGTGCAAGACTCCCAGTATATATAAACTGAGAGCTGCATCACTCTCACTATATATACACTGAAAGGTGCAAGACTCCCAGTATATATACACTGAGAGCTGCATCACTCTCACTATATATACACTGAAAGGTGCAAGACTCCCAGTATATATAAACTGAGAGCTGCATCACTCTCACTATATATACACTGAAAGGTGCAAGACTCCCAGTATATATACACTGAGAGCTGCATCACTCTCACTATATATACACTGAAAGGTGCAAGACTCCCAGTATATATACACTGAGAGCTGCATCACTCTCACTATATATACACTGAAAGGTGCAAGACTCCCAGTATATATACACTGAGAGCTGCATCACTCTCACTATATATACACTGAAAGGTGCAAGACTCCCAGTATATATACACTGAGAGCTGCATCACTCTCACTATATATACACTGAAAGGTGCAAGACTCCCAGTATATATACACTGAGAGCTGCATCACTCTCACTATATATACACTGAAAGGTGCAAGACTCCCAGTATATATACACTGAGAGGGACATCACTCTTACTATATATACACTGAGAGCTACACGACTCCCAGCATATATACACAGAGAGGTGCATGACTCTCAGTATATATACACTGAGAACTGTATCACTCTCAGTATATGTACACTGAGAGCTACATCATTCTCAGTATATATACACTGAGAGCTGCATTACTGAATATATATACACTGAGAGCTGCATGACTGAATATATATACACTGAGAGCTGCATGACTCAGTATATATACACTGAGAGGTGCATCATTCTCAGAATATAAAACACTGAGAAGTGCATGACTCTCAGTATATATACACTAAAAGCTGCATGACTCTGATTATATATACACTAAGAGCTGCATGAATCTCAGTATATATACACTGCAAGCTCCATCATTCTCAGTATATATACACTAAGAGCTGCATGACTCCCAGTATATATGCACTGAGAGGTGCATCACTCTCAGTATATATATATACTGAGAGCTGCATCACTCTTAGTTTATATATATATATATATATATATATATATATATACTGTACACTGAGAGTTTATTTTATCCAAAGTTTAGGGACTAAAGTATTCTTGTGAATAAGGTGCATAATGATGGTGTAGTCAATAGGTTTCAAACTCCATAAATTAACCACCCAGTTAATACTAAGAGAATGGTTACAAAAAAAAGCTGGGAAAGTGCTGAAGTATCTTGAGAGTGACAGGTTAACAAGACAAACAGGTATAAATTTAATCATTAGAGTAACTCAACATAAGACTGGTGATAGATATTCAGAAGACAAAAATAATTTTAGAATGTTGACTCCTAATTCAGCTCATTCTGGAATCATTAATGACATTTATGCAGATTTTAACGTTTCCGAGATATAACTATTAGACCAAATCACCATCACCACCACTACCACCACCACCACCTCCAACACCACCACCACCACCTCCAACACCACCACCACCTCCAACACCACCACCACTTCCAACACCACCACCACTTCCAACACCACCACCACCACCTCCAACACCACCACCACCACCTCCAACACCACCTCCAACACCACCACCACCACCTCCAACACCACCATAACCACCACCTCCAACACCACCACCTCCAACACCACCTCCAACACCACCACCACCTCCAACACCACCATAACCACCACCTCCAACACTACCACCACCACCTCCAACACCACCTCCAACACCACCACCACCACCTCCAACACCACCATAACAACCACCACCACCAACACCAACACCACCACCACCACAACCACCTACAACACTACCTCCAACTCCACCACCATCACTACCTCCAACACCACCACTATCTCCAACACCACCACCACCACTGCCTCCAACACCACCACCACTACCTCCAACACCACCACCACCACTACCTCCAACACCACCACCAACACCACTACCTCCAACACCACCACCAACACCACCACAACCACCTACATCACCTCCAACACCACCACCACCACAACCACCTACAACATCACCTCCAACACCACCACCACCACCACCACTACCTCCAACACCACCACCAACACCACCACCACCAACACCACCACCACCACCACCACCACCACCACCACCACCACCACCACCACCACCACCACCACCACCACCACTTGAGCTGATCATGTCAAAGATTAAAACACAGTAAATTGTATTTCCAAGTATTTGTGGCTGGGACCCAGTAAAGAAAATTATGTAACAAGGTGAGAACAACTTGTGTAACTGTAACTGAATGCTGCTTCCCTTCTATATAATAATAATAATAATAATAATAATAATAATAATAATAATAATAATAATAATAATAATAATAATAATGAATCTTAATTTCTACATGATACAACTTATACAGATCACAGCTGACATCAGTAACAAGTTACACAGAAAGTCCCTGGTTATGTACGGTATTTTGAGTAAATGTGAAACAAATTGTATAAGCTGAAGATCCAAGAGTCACTTATCAGTGATTTACGACTCTGTTTCAACATCTAGCAAGGCAAGCAGAAACCTGAAGTTTCGCCCATTACTTTGGGGGAAACTTCGTGAAATGTGACTTAATACAAGTGACTAGTCTGTATCATTGTGTTGCAGAAGTTATTCGGTTGATGTGTGCCTCAGGTACCATACTCATTCCTAGGTTTATTTTTCTTTTTCTTGAGTATATTTGGCAGCCTCTGGCCCAAAATCTGTACTCGGTTTCCAGTCTTTTTGCTCTTTCCCTCATCAGATATAATCTTGAGATCTATATGAAGCTCTATTCCACCCCGTCCTCATCGTGTTCATTTCACATATTTATCAAAATGAGACTGAAGTATGTCCTTGCATCTCTGTAGCCGATCTGTGTTTTTTTTTTTTTGTCTTTTTTTTGTTCCCCATTGTTACAAAAAAACGCGATTCTAAAAGCTTAGAGATCTCCAGTGAATACTAGAAAGGACTGCCCTTCTAGCATCCAGCCTGTTACTGGGTTTTCGTAACAAGTAGTCAGTATCCTTGTCCAATTATCCATTAAAATTCAGTATGATTCAATAGTGCTTCAGGATTACAACTGGTAGGCTACTAACTAGAGAAAATAAAATTTAATAAATTTATTAATCATTAAGTTGTCTAGAGGTATATTATCAAATTAAATTAAATTAAATTAATCACAGTAATCAAAACAAAATCAATTTCTCGAGTTCAATATTATTGTGCTGAAAGCACATATCACATTTATAATTCTTAAGTACCGTCTGGTACATTAACATTTAATAAGATATTACAAATATGTACAAGTGTGTATGTATGTGTGTAAGTGCTCTAAGTAGTTCGCTATGTCTCACGACTCGACTAGACTTAAACAAGTGACTGACAAAGTCCTCAAATAAACAAACTTCTTGACCGACTGGCAACCCGAACAGTCTGCTTGAACAATGAAAAGAATGCTAAGCCCAATAGCCATATAACAAGCGACTGCGACACAATCAGGATCAAGGAGATAATATAATGACACTAAGCAGGGACCATCAGCAGATCCTCCACAAAAGTTACAAAACTCCCATACTACTGAATCTAAGTTCAGCATAGGAAAAACCCTGACTGTGACAATACACAGAGACCAGTACAAATTAAGTGAGAAGTTACAGCTCAGGACCTGAGTTACTCAGAGTGTCTATGCGACACACAACCTCAGTACAACGTCGAAAATCACTAAGTCTATACAATGTTCTGTGAACAGAGTTCTACAGAACTAACAAAAATAATGAGACAGACAATCTGTCCAACCACCAAGAGAGTCCAGAGCAGACTCAATGCTTCAGGTGAGGTGAGGACAACCCCCCCCTCGACCACGTGATAGCTCCGTGGGCAGCAGTCGCCCATCAAGAAGCAGAAGCCGGCAGTATAACGAGCAACAAGCGATAATTACAGTAGTTTGACAATCAAGACTTGAACTGAGCACATAATATGTTACATCCTAACAACATAAGTCAAATAACAATATAAAGCAATACATTTACGATTTAGCTATTATCGCAAATATAAGCAATATAAAATTATATGAAAAGGTAATATACATTATATATATACATAATCATTGTAACCCATTCAGGGGTTGCAACCCCCCCCCCAACACGACAGACGGTCGCACTAGGAGTTGCATTAATGTCTTTCACATTACTGATTACTCAGGTTACATTGCTAACAATATAATATAAATATTAATCAAAGTCTCTCTTGTGCCAGGCACTTCTACAATTTCACAGCGTCTGTCACTAGGATATGCCCCTAGTACTAGGGCAGTACACAGTATCGTATCTCTGCATACTCGTGGTTATGTACATCAGTGTAGAGACAGGATAGCGCAGATGAGCAGGGCACGATGAGGCTCGATCATAGTAGAGGAGACTGCATTCCACTCTTAAGTAGTGGTTGTGGAATACGAGGCAGTATGAACATCTGAGTATGAAACAGCTTAAGGTGTGTAGTGAGGGGGGGGGGTCTGCGACAGGACAGTGTTGCATCACGCAGTACATCACCCGCACCACACTACCCACTCAACACTCAGCTTGTCTCCTCCTCATACACAACAATACTGTGAATATATAAATATAATAATTAGACATGACATGAGTATACATAGTTAATATGGGCTGGAGGGATTAAGTTACTTTACTGAATTTGACATAGCAAGTAACAAAAGGTATTTGGGCATAAAATTACGTTAATTTAATGTAACTGATAATTTTTTTTTTATATTTTATTTAAAACAGTGCGATACAAATGACAGAAATATATTAAAAAGATACACGACAAAAGATTACTGCACTAGAATCGCACTTAACCCGAGACCTAATAACGACGCCATACATTGTCTGCATCGCTCTTAGGCTGTGTAGACCCCCTTGCCTGACGCTCCTCAGTAACCTGACAGCAGTGGTACGAGGAGGTGTTGTTGTGTCTCTGTTGACACCGCTGGGAAATTACTGGTGTTAAGATGGCGGTTTGTTATCGCAGACGCGTTAATACTATTGGTATTGAACTGCTTCGAGGTGCGATTACACCTAGTTCAGCTCAAATACTCTTACCCAAGATAATCAGGGAGACATACGGCATACAAGATGGTGAATTGTATGGGGTAGCGCTGAACGGAGCGCATAGAGTATTTGTGAAACTGCTTGCTGCGACAGTTTATGAATCGGTGGTTAAGCGCTTTCAAGATGTGTGTTTTGACGTTACTCCTGCTGTGCGTGTGAGACTGGTGGACGTGTCTCGATATTATACCTGGATAAAGTTGAGGAATGTCCCCTTCGAGGCAAACGAAGCTGACATCAGAAACGTATTTGAGAAATATGGAACTGTGCATTCTGCCCAGCAGGGTAAGTGGATAATGGGTGCCTACACAGGTATGCAGGAAGGTACATTCAGCCTTAAGATGACGTTGCGTCAACCCATACCGTCATATGTGTATCTTCAAGATTTTAGGACACAGGTAATGGTTTTATATCCTGGACAGCGGCGTACGTGTCGCATTTGTGGAGAGTATGACCACATAGCGGCGGCATGCGAAAAGAACAGACGCGTGACCAAACCTGTGCAAGAAGAAGTAGCCCCGGTCACACGTGATGAAGGTGAGCATCGTTCGTCAGAGGAAGGGCGTGGTCGTTTGTGGAGTGAGATGGTGGAACAGGCTTTTCGAAATGAGAGTGAGTCCTTCCCTCAGCTGCCTGCACCTGAGTCGGTGCCGATACCATCTACTGGATTGGTACCCCGGCATGACGTGTTGAGTATTGGTGAGGATTTAGACGAAGTTTAAAGGACCTTGTCACCGCAAGTGGTGGAAGCTCCGTCTCCGGAAGACGTAGCTGGAGACTTTGAGTCCGGATTGTCAACAATATGAGACTCCGCAGAAGGACGACGAGACTGGGACATCGGGAGACTTCATACCTCATTGTGAGGTGGATGTTGAGGTACACCGTGAGGCTTCCTCGGATCTTGACATGGAGGATAAGAACGTTACGAGGAAACGGGCAGCTACGTCAGATTCGGATGACGTACTGACGCCGGCACAGAGGACTGGGAAAAAAACTGAGAGGATGGGTGAGGAGAGGGGTGGGGAGGGGGGGGGTCGGGAGGGGGGGTCATGAGGGACGCCATCGCAAGAAGGGAGGCGAATGGGAAGGTACTGTAAAGAAGACACATAGACGTAACAAATCAAGTGGTGAACCACGGGAGGAGAAGAGGAAAGGGTGGAAAATATAACAGGCCTTAGGTGTATGACTGCTAATGTTAACGGTTTATGTACTAGACTAAAGAGAGATTGGTTGAGCAGTTTTCTTAGCAAACAGAATTGATGTTCTCTTCCTTCAAGAACACAATTTCAAAGAAGGAGAAGTGTTGGAGGTTGCAGGTTATACAGTACTGTCCTTGCCAACTATCTGTTTGAAAGGTGGTGTGGGTCTTTTAATAAAAGAGACGAGCCCGTTTGTGTTGCAGAGATGTGAGGGAGGTGGGGGGAGGGTGTTGCAGAGATGTGAGGGGGGTGGGGGGAGGGTGTTGCAGAGATGTGAGGGGGGTGGGGGGAGGGTGTTGCGAGTGGATGGGACTTGGATGGGAAAGCGTGTATCCTTGGTAAGTGTCTATGCCCCTGCGGAGAATGACACGAAGGTTCGAACGGATTTTGTGTGTGAGGACCTTGTTTATTTTTTGCGTGGTCTTCCGGAAGTAGCGATAGTGGGAGGTGACGGGAACTGTGTCATAAGGGCGGCTGTCGTCGAGCCCAAAGGGGCTGGGCATATGTCTGCACCTCTCAGAGATTTGTTGAGGGATGTTAAGAGATGTGTTTGGGGGAGGGGTGTGGGAAACAGAACATACTTTTATCAGAAGGGGATATGCTGCAAGGTTAGACAGAGTGTATATTTCACAGGGTGTAGTTGTAAAGTCTTTTAATACGGTGGAGACGGTCTTGTCAGATCATAGGGCAGTTGTAGTGGAGGTAGGGTGGGAGGGAATGGCCGAAATTTATAAGAATTATTGAAAATTAAATATTAGTGTGTTAAGTGATGAGGAAGGGTTGGAGGGTTTTTCTATGCTGTGGAATGAGCTTTCAAGGGAAGCTCAGGAGGTGGAAGACATTGTAACGTGGTGGGACTCGGTGGCAAAGGAAAGGATAAAGTCCTTTTATGTGAGGGAGGGTAGGCGTATAAACACTTTAAAATATGGGCTAGCGAATTATTTAGAGGATCGATTACGAAGTTGTTATGGGCAGGGATCGGTTGGTGGTGTTTACCCCATGGACGAGATTGTAGACATAAAAGAGAGCTTGCGAACGTTGCATAATGAGCGGTTTCAAGCTGTGCGGGTGCAAGCAGGATTAGAAGAAGTTTTGTGGGGAGACAGGCCATCCGCGTGTGTGTTGAGACAACAAAAGCAAAAGCAGGCACTGACGGCAATCCCGAGCTTGGAAGTAAATGAGACGATGGGAATCCATAGAGCAGGTCAAGTGATACGAAACACAAAAGCTATGAGTGCATATGCGGATACATGGTATAAAAAACACTGGACTAGTAGTGGCGTGGATGAAGTGGAATTAAGTAAGGTGTGCACGTATGCTAAGTGCATTTTGGGTCACAGTGATAGGAAGGCTTTGGGTGGGGTTATTACTGAGGAGGAAATTGAAATTGCTTTACATGGAATGAGGAAGGGCAAGTCCCCGGGTATTGATGGTTTACCGGTGGAATTTTATTTGCAGCATTGGGAATTGATTGGGAAGTTCATGGTAAGATTATTAAATTGTATGAAGGAGAAGGGTACGTTAGGTGATAAGCAGAATACGGCAGTTGTGGTGTTGGTCCCGAAAGGCAAAGGGCAGCCAAACCTTGGGCAGTATAGGGCGATATCGTTGCTCTGTGCAGACTATAAGGTTTTCGCAAAAATTTTGGGTAATAGGGTAAAATGCGTGGTGGGGAGGGTCGTTTCGTCATCGCAGTATGGGTTGCCGGGCAGGTCGATGTTAGAAGGTCACGGGCTTATAAGAAGTTTTGTGGAGTCAAAGGGGGGAGGGGAGGGGGCGGGTTTACTGGCCTTGGACTGGCGAGCCGCCTATGATAGAGTGGAAAGGGGTGCACTGCAGAGTATTCTTCGGAGACAGGGTTATGGAGAAGAAATAGTCGGGTGGGTAAACACGCTGTATAAGGGGGCAAGGATGAGGGTACAAATAAATGGGTGTATGGGGACGGATTTTGAGATGGGTAGAGGTTTAAGACAAGGGTGCCCTATGTCACAGATCTTATTTGCGTGTTTGATCCCTTTTACAAGATGGTTGAGAGCACAGTTAGTTCTCGGGGTGGGGGTGGGGTGGGGGAAGGGGATTGTTGGCCGGCATTAATAGGTTATGTGGATGATACGACTGTTTTGGTGTGTGAACGAATGTCTATGAAAGGGTTGGAAGATGTGCGTGTGTTTGAACGTGCCACGGGTATGAAGGTAAATAGTGAAAAGTCGATGATCATGGGGTTGGGTACCTGGAAAGGGGGTGGAATGGTGAGCTGTAACGTGGTTAACACGACTACGGCCCAGCTGCCGATGATCGACAAGCTGAGAGCGTTGCCTCCAGTTCTTGAAGTGTAAAAGGCACATTATACTGTTCTTCTCTGAGAGAAGAAAAGTCCAAGGGTGCTAACTCTCTGGCAGACTTTGAGGAAAGAAATGAGGGGCATAGATGGAGTCCCTGAGAAATACGGACCAGATGATTGCCAATTTCATTGGCAACATCTAGTGGGTTTGCTATATCAACACCGGCAACCCGCAGAACAGGAGCTGGGTCAGGAGAATATTTACCACTCAGTTTTCGTACTTTTTTCCAGACTGCACTCATAGAGGAAGCAGAGGTGATGGTGGAGACATAATCTCGCCAGCAAGTGCGTTTAGCGTCACGGATGACTCGGCGAGCGATCGCACGCTTCTGTTTAAAATCAAGGAGTCGCTCTGTGGTTCTATTGTACCGGTACCTGCCCCATGCAGCGCGTTTCAAACGTACTGCACGAGCACAAGCAGGAGACCACCAAGGCACGCATTTCTGAGAATGCCTGCCTGAAGTTTGGGGTATAGAATGAGAAGCTGCGGTGAAAACGGAGGACGAGAAGAGGTGTAAAAGCTCATCGATGGAGGACGAAGAAGGAACCTCTTTAAAAACAGTTAGGTGTGAGTAAAGGTTCCAATTTGCACGATTAAATTGCCAGCGTGGGGTGCAAAGATGTGGCGAATATGAAGGGGAAGTAAGAATGATTGGGAAATGATCACTGTCATGTAAGTCCGGGAGAACAGACCAAGTGAAGTCTAATGCGGCGGAGGAAGAGCAGATTAAGAGATCGATGCAAGAGAGAGTATGAGTCCGAGGATCAAAATGGGTGTGAGTACCTGTATTTAAAACATGGAGGGGGTGGGTGGCAAGAAAAGCCTCTAACTGAATTCCACGGGAATCACAGTGAGACCCCCCCCCAGAGGAAATGGTGGGCATTAAAATCACCAAGTAACAGAATCGGTGGCGGTAATGACGAAACAAGGAAGGCAAAATCCGGAATAGATAATGCCCGAGAAGGAGAGAGATATAAAGAACAGAGCGTATACCACCTATGTAAGTGGATACGGGCTGCTGTGTAATGCAGCGAAGTATGAACAAATAGCTGATGGTACGGAATATCAGTGCGGAGAAGAAGGGCACTTTCATTAAAGGTCCCATCAGGAAAAGGATCAGAAGAATACAATAAATTATAGCCTGAGATGTGAGAAATAACAGCAGAGTGTAATTTTGGTTCCTGTAAGCAAACACCAACAGGGGCAAACTGGGAGAGTAACATCTGAAGCTCACCCCGATTACCCCTGAGGCCGCGTATATTCCACTGTAAATAGGCCATGATTGGCAATGATAAAGATACTTGAAATCCGCAGGTAAGGGTTCATACGGACTAGAAGGGTTAGAAAAGTCCACATGCGGAGGCAGTGGAAAATGTTCAAGCAGCGAAGGAACGGTGCGCTGTGAAGAAAGGAGTTGCGCGGATGGAGCAGAGGAGAGAGAAAGAGCGGAAGGTGGATCAGTGTCCATTGATGGTTTGGTCTCTGCAATATATTCAGAGATTGCTTCAAGTGTTTCGGAATTCAGAGATGTTGTATGGGAGACAATATTGGGAATGGTAGGGGGAGGATGAGTAAAGATTGGAACTGTATTGGACTGTACCAAGGTAGGGGGGGGCGAAAGGGTGGAGGGAACTGGAGAAGCATGGCAGGGGACAGAGGAGGCAGGAACCTGGGAGGTGGCAGAAGAGGAAGAAACTTGGGAGGGAACAGGGGAGGAAGGTACATTACGAGGAGGAGGGTGAACCTCTGCACTTGTAACTGAGCCAGTGAGAGGGGAAGAACTAGGGACAGAGACAGGGAGGGTAAAATGAAGAGGTGGAAGATGGGTAGGAGGTGTTACCGGACCTTTTTTTGACTTTTGAGAAGTAGAGGGACGATTGGGAGGAGGTGTCGTACGAGGTCTCGTCGATACTGAGGCTTGTGAGAGAGAACTCGAAGAAGCGAGATTAGACTGAGGCGTTGAAGTAGGGACGTCTGAGCCGAGGACAGCAAAAGGATTAGATACAGGAGTGATTATGGGAGAGGTAACCACAGAGGTGGGTGTAGAAGATGGGATACCAGAAGTGGGGGTACGTTTTGAAACACGGGAATAAGAAACACGTGGGAGTCTCCCTTGGAGGCGGAGATGAGAAACTGCCATGGCATAAGGGAGACCTTCTGTCTCTATGAGGTAACGGATTTCCCGCTCGTTTAAATAGACCTGACAACGGCGAGAGTACAAAGGGTGAGCCTCATGACAGTTAAGGCAAGAGGGAGATCGATTGCAAGACGTATTAGAATGGTCATCGGCACCACAGACTGGGCATTCGGCGACAGATCTGCAATATTTCGCTGGATGGCCAACTCGCCAGCAATTTCTACACTGTTGTGGTGTAGGGATCACCTTTCGAACTTGTAACCGATGTCCTGCTATATAAACTGAGGATGGGAGTTCTCGGCTGTCGAAAGTTAAACGAGCCACATTGCTAGGGTATCGTCTCCGCCCACGGGCAGGAAGAACGTAAGTGTCTACCTTGAGGATGGGGAGATCTTGGAGTTCCAGCTGTTCTAGAATGTCAGTGCCACATGTCTGGAAATTTCGTTGAACTATGGTATGGGGCAGAATGACGGTACCACTACAAGAATTGAGGGAATGATGTTTTTCAAGAGTGACAGGAACAGTATCGATATGGGAAAGACGAGAGAGCTCATGAGCCTGGGTAGCATTCTGTACGGTAATGATGCGCGTACCGCTCTTAAGAGCATGAAAAGAAATATCTTTACCAACATGGCGTAGGAGTGCCTTGCCAATACTATGGTCAGAAAGATAGGCAGTAGAGGAAGTTGGTCGTAAAGTGAAGAATTTAGTCCACTGTTCAGTCTGAAACTGAGCGTGGAAAGGTAGTGAAGGACGTGTCGATCGTTTCTGAGAAGAACGAGAAGGTGGAGAAGTATCATCAGCAGGTAATTGTCGTTGGCGTTTAGGCGTGGGACCAGAGTTGGTCCGACGTGGAACGGGTCGGCGATTTGAAAATTGCCGCACCGTAGAGGGAGAGGCCGGAAGCATAGTCAGAGGAGAGCGAAGGTCCGATAAATCG
Organism: Cherax quadricarinatus; assembly: GCF_038502225.1. NCBI lineage: Eukaryota > Metazoa > Arthropoda > Malacostraca > Decapoda > Parastacidae > Cherax > Cherax quadricarinatus. Next base: position 141,272 of record NW_027195447.1, on the reverse strand, counting down.
AAAGAGTCAGTCGAGGCCTCAGTACCTGAAGCGGGTGAGGAAACAGCACCGGCAATAGGTACAGAGGCATGAGGAATGTCTGAAGAGTGGTCCAAAGACGAGGCGGGGTCAGAACGGGGTGCGGTATCAAGAAGGGGCCCGGGGGTACCAGGTTCATGGACTAGGGCTGCCATGGTTAGGTTACTTCTTTCTTTTTGTTTTTAAGAAAAAAAAAGAAAGAAGAAAAGAAAATAAAAATAAAAAAAAGAAAAAAAAAGGGGGGACTGGGGAGGGATAGGTCCTAGGAGGAATGAAAGGGCCAGAAATCTCCCTCCGCGCCCAAGAGGACCTCAGCACCGCAAGTAGCGCAGATGCAGCATGGAACCCGTGCCATACCCTACCCATCATGCTAGTAAACTAGCAATCCGGGATAGCAACCTCACATCTGCCGAGCTACCTCGGTGGACAAAAGAGAGGGCGGCCGGATATCCGCCACAAAGCATACCTCCTTCGGCCACCACCCCCGGAATCCGAAAGGTGGCTTCCAGAGATACACTTGTCGCCCGAAAGACACCCAAAGCTACTCCGGGATACCGGAGAGGGATCGGGACATCCCCAGGCGATCCAGATTCCACAGCAAACTACGCCTCCGCTAAGAACCTCAACGGAATGGGATGGACCCCGGTATCCTTTCCTCTACCTAGGAACTAGCGTGCCTGTGGGAGAAATCCCAAAGGACAAAAAGAGGAAGGGCAAAAGGGAGGGGTGGGGAGGGGGAGGAGGAAAGGAAAAAGGGGAGGATGGGGAGGATGGGATAGGGGAGGGGAGATTGGGGGGTAATTAGGTTCGGTCTGAGGAAGAAGACCGATAGGTCTAATTCCTCAGACCAAGAGCCTCTTCACCACGCCAAGGAGCCCCCCTTGAAGAGGTCTTGGCTAATAGAATAAAAAAAGTCCTGGGCAAAGTGATTGACAAGGGACAATATGGGGTGCCGGGCAGGTCTATGTATGAAGGTCACGGTATGATTAGAAGTTTTATTGAAGAAAGAGTAAGATTGGGAGGGGGGGGGTATTGGCTATAGATTGGGAGGCGGCATATGATAGTGTGGAACGGGAGACGTTATGGAAGATCATGAGATGGCAGGGGTTTGGGGCGGAAATTATATCATGGGCCAAATTAATGTATCAGGAGGCAACTTTGTGTGTGCAGGTGAATGAGAGGTTGGGAGATCGGATTCAGATGGGAAGGGGTTTGCGTCAATGTTGTCCCCTTTCACAAATTTTTTTTGCTTGTTTTCAAGATCCCTTTTATAGAGGGATAAGGGTTTTATTGGAAGCAAAGGGGATGGGTAATGTAAGGGATGGGGGAGCGGGCATTGTTGGATATGTCGACGACACGACGATTTTGGTGAGAGAAAACATGGATTTGATTTGGGTAGAAAAGTTAGTGAAAGTTTTTGAAAAGGCTACTGGCATGACGATCAACATGGGGAAAACAAAGTATATGAATCTTGGAAAAGGGTCGCGTGAGGAAGGAATGGTAGCTGAAAGGTGGGAAAGGGTGGACCAAATAAAGATATGTGGGATCGTTTATGTAAATGATATCAAGTCAGCACAACAAATAAATTCCGTGCGTATCGTTGATAGTGTTCTGAAGCGTCTTAGTGGGTTAAGAGCTGCTAATTTAAGTTTGCAACAAAGGGTGATAACAACGAATGTGCTATTATATAGTAAACTATGGCATGTTACGGTAATATTTCCTATACTTCGTTGTGAGTTAAAAAGATTACAAAAAAGTGTTTTTAGATTCATTTGGGGAACAGGGAGCGAATGGTTAAGTAGAGCGGTTGTCACACTCCCGGTTGACCGTGGAGGGCTGGGTCTTATAGATGTCGAAAAGAGGATAATAAGTATGTATTTAAAACATAGTTATAAGCGGGAGGGGGGGGCGAAAGAAGACGGTCTTCATAGGATACACCAGGATATGCGACGGTGGTGGGGGGGTCGGGAGTTCATGATAGGTGAGGCAATGTTACGGGTCTTCATAAACGTGAGGGATCACTCACAAATTAAATTGAGAAATCTTGATAGGGCAGATGGTAAGGCTCTGGTAGCGGCGGTAGAAGGAGTTTATCCGATGTATGATTGGCATAATATTTGGGGGCGTTTAAATAAATTGCGTTTAAAACCTAAAGTCAGAGAAGTTATGTATAGATTTTTACATGGAATCTTGCCGTCAGGAATGGTTTTATTCTATAAGAGAATACGAGAGGATGGGGAATGCAAGGATTGTGGAGGATTGGCGACTATTTATCATACGGTATATTTTTGCGATTGTATTGAACTTATAAGGGTTTGGATGGGTAAGGTTTTAAGGTTAGTGGGGGGAGGGGGTTTGCAGGTTTTGAGGGTTTTAAGTTTAGATATAACTGGGGTGAATAAAAGGGTTGAGAATGCGATTGGGTATATGATTACAGATTATATATACATGATGTGGGCTATGAGGGAGGCGGACGTGCGTGCAATAATTAATGCATTGGCAGCAACTTTTTATAGGACACAGTGTAGAAATAAAGGGGTGTATGGAGGAAGATGGGAGAGAGATTTTAGTGAGGGTTATCGAAATTTCACATTAAGGGATTTATGGGATTTGCAAAATGGGTAAGGGGATACAACGAGCTATTTTCCTAGACTTGGGTGTGAGCATGGAGAGCTGTTTATATGGATGTTTAATTGAGTTTTGATATCTAGAGACAATAGGGTTATTACCCCGAGGGTTTCAGGAACTACACAGTTATCATTTAGAAAGGTGTAGCACTACGATTGCATATTTTTTATCATGTATAAATCATTTCAAGGACTTTATGATGAAAATTTTCAATGAGACTCAAATATGTTATAGGTGTCTTTACTGTTTTTGATTCAATTGTAAGTGGTAAAAAGTGTTTTTCTAGCATAAGCAATTGGTGTTTATTTTATGTTATATTTTATGCTGTGTTACAGTGTGCTTTTCAGTAATATTATATTACATGTAACTAGTTTGCATTATTTTTCTTTGTTTTTCTGAGATGTAAAATATCACATCGTAGTTTTGTTTTGTTATATTGGATGTTTTTATTGTGACTTTTAGTATTATCCCGTTTCCTTCTTTGAATACTAAATACCTATGTATGTTAAGATCTCGTGATAATCGCCAATATTAATGTTTTGAGTATCGTGGTGCTCTGTTAAGTACCTGAGATCATAGAATTAGTCTTGCATACGTGTTTGACAGGCAGAAACCTCACCTAGTATGTGCCTGATGTAGTCTCATGTAAGTGTAACGTGTGTGCTTGTATATGTCATTGTGCGTGTTTGTTTTTTTTATCTCTGTTTTATTGTACAATCTTCATAATTTCCAGTGTTTGATGTTTGGTAATATGTAACCTTGTTAGAGATGTTCTTTAACAAATAAAACAATACCACTGTAATGTATAGTGTTGTGTGTGAGTGTATTACCACTGTAATATACGGTGTGTTGTGTGTGAGAGTGTATTACCACTGTAATATACGGTGTGTTGTGTGTGAGTGTAATATCAATGTAACATACGGTGTGGTGTGTGTGAGTGTGTATTACCACTGTACTGTATGGTGTCGTTATTTTTTTTTTATTTTATTTAAAACATTATAAATACAAGGCTGCTTAAAAATTAAATAGCATCACCATACATAATCTAAGAGTACAACGAGGTACACACCATAAATACCAGAAAAAATCTTTAACTAATACGTATAGATATATACGACAAACACACCATAAAATGCATAAGTACGTTTCACTAAACACACACAATACCAAAAGATATAACTGTTTGTGTAACAAATATAACACTGGTGGAAACCCCACTTAACCCATTATAACCTACATGCACATCATACAAACATGTTACATTGATGTTTAAACAATAGTTTATGTAATTTGCATACAAAATATACAATTGATTCTAGAAATTCCAACTTAGACACAAATTCAATGATTTACTCTAACACAAATTCATTAACATAATAAATATTATATAAATTTCCATCCATTCCATAAGTGTTCAATCTTGATACCTATGAACTACGATTGAATCACAAACAAAAATCATAATGTTGCTATATATTTATAGGATACAATTGGACAACTCAGGGTAATGTACACGTGTTATATCCCTTTAATACTTAGGTGACTCACAGACTAGATTGAACAGTAACAGGGAAGGGACAAAACATGCATATATACATATATACATACATACATACATACATACACATATACATACATTACAAAAAGATAACATATATATATATATATACATATATATACATACATATATATATATATATATATATATATATATATATATATATATATATATATATATACATATATATACATACATATATATACATACACACACATACATACATATATATGCACGTTTATATACCCAAATATCTGGACCTTCATAACACAATCAAAAACAAAACTAAGAAAACTAGTGACTCAAGAATACAACGAGTCTTTACACAAAGGAAGCATCAAAAATATAAACATGTAAAGGCACCCCAGTCATTTTGTACACAAAAGGTACAATAAGTAACCCTAACCCCTGAATCTACAACCACACATCCATAACAACTAAAAAACATTCATGCCCAAACTCATATTCACGCAACTCACATCCTTCCCCCCAAGAGACGAGCCAGCTATTGCCCACTGACCTACACGACAACTTATTCGGCATGCCCGTATATTTATCACAGATTCACAAGGGTTTCAATAGTGAGCCTTTTATAACCGTCCGAAAAACCCTTATCCCACCTCCTCCCATACAATTCCCTATTCCTACACATTGTACGATAAAACGTTATTGCAAGGACACGCCTTCTCACCTCACTGACCCCTTTTCCCCGCATTACCCACGAAATATAAATGTAATCCACGATAATATAATCTAAAGCCCGTTCAACATCCTGGTCTAATCCACCGATGTCGAGACTTAACGCACGCAGGACCTGCACTCCTCTGCCTCCCACCCTCTGTACCACCCTACCCAACCAACTCCTGACATCTTCTAAACCTTCGCAAAAATAGACAACGTGAAAAGCCGTGTCTTCCCCACCACAAAACCCACACCCGCCTCCCTCCACGACTATTCTGGATCGTAGTATTGCCCCTGACGGCAATATACCATGTAAAAAACGAAACATGACTTCACGCACCCTTGGCCGTAATTTCAACTTGCTAAATCGGAGCCATATATTTTCCCACGGGTACATGGTGAACAAACCTTCTACTGGAGCTGCGCACGTACCCCCTAGTAACCTACTTAAAACCCTTATGCGAATGTTCCTCCGTTCCTTTACCATCAACAAAGCTCGTAGTACAATCTCACATTCCCTTAACTCCATTCCCCTATACCACTTTTGCACCCTCGTATATACTTGGTCCATATTTCCCGCCATCACACCCACACGCCAAACCTCCCACTTTAGAAAAACACAACTCACCCTACGCTTTAAGTCCAACAATCCTAAACCTCCTCGACGTACAGGTAACATAACAACCTCACGTTTTAACCAATCACACCTCGATCCCCACAGAAAGGTAAATACTCTTCTCAATATTCCATTGATCGCTGTTCCTGTAATTGGGAATACAGCCGCAACGTGCCACACCTTACTATACAATAAAACGTTAACAACGACATTCATATTCGTATGCTACAACATTTACATCAGTCAGCCCTTGCAGTCCTATTACGCCTTTACAACCTTATTTGGTCACAAGGAGTTCTTCCACAGCTGTGGAAATCCGCCATTGTTCTCCCTTTCCGCAAACCAGGCACTACGGGACATGAAACCTCCCACTATCGTCCCATTGCTCTTACCAGTGCAGTTTGCAAAGTAATGGAACGTCTAGTAAATAGACGTTTAGTGTGGTATTTAGAGACACACAACAGTCTCTCCACTCGTCAATATGGCTTTCGTAAGGGACGTTCTACCATAGACCCCTTACTGCGCTTGGATACGTATGTTCGTAATGCCTTTGCGAATAACCACTCAGTTATTGCCATATTTTTTGACCTTGAGAAGGCATATGACACAACTTGGAGGTATAATATTTTAGCCCAAGCCCACTCCTTAGGCCTTCGAGGCAATCTACCATCCTTCCTTAAGAACTTTTTAACTGACAGGCATTTCCGTGTTCGGGTTAATAATGTGCTCTCCCCGGACTTTATCCAAGCTGAAGGTGTCCCCCAGGGATGTGTTCTGAGCACAACACTTTTTCTCCTTGCTATTAATGATTTGGCCTCTAGTCTTCCATCAAATATTTGGTCATCACTCTATGTTGATGACTTCGCTATTGCCTGTGCAGGCGCTGACTGTCACCTCCTTACAGTTTCTCTCCAACATGCAGTCGACCGTGTTTCCAATTGGGCCACCACACATGGGTTTAAATTTTCCAGCACTAAAACCCACCAAATCACTTTCACTAGACGCTCTGTCATCTCCGATCATCCTTTGTACCTCTATGGCTCCCGTATCCCTGAACGAGATACAGTCAAGTTTCTGGGCCTCCTCTTTGATCGTAGGTTATCCTGGAAACCTCACATTACCTCTCTGAAGGCAACTTGTCACAGCCGGCTGAATCTTCTTAAAACCCTTGCTCATCTTTCGTGGGGAGCTGATCGTCGAACCCTCCTTCACCTACATTCCACCCTTATTTTATCGAAACTTGATTATGGTGACCAGATCTATTCAGCGGCATCTCCTGCTACTCTCTCTAGCCTTAACCCCATTCATCACCAAGGATTACGTTTATGCCTTGGTGCTTTTCGCTCTTCCCCTGTCGAAAGCCTCTATGCAGAAGCGAACGTTCCATCCTTATCCGATCGCCGTGATGCCCATTGCCTGCGCTACTATGTACGCTCTCATGATCTCCGCAATCCTTCCATTTATAGAATGGTCACTGATATTAGTAGACATTCTTTATTTGTTCGCCGCCCCTGCTTACTCCGTCCCTTCTCTCTTCGCCTTCATTCGCTCTTGTCTTCTCTTCAACTACCACCTTTCTATGTACATGTAGCATCTCACTTTTCCCTACCCCCCTGGGAAGTTCCAGCTGTTCGAGTCTGTTCTTTCTCCCTCCCTTGCTCGAAAGCCCAACTGTCTACGGTCGCTTCCCGCTCTCTTTTTCTTGACCACTTTCACTCTCATTCTCATGCCATTGCTGTGTACACAGATGGCTCTAAGTCTTCTGACGGCGTAGGATTCGCAGCAGTGTTTCCAGACAGCGTTGTACAAGGGCATTTACTATCTTCGGCTAGTATTTTTACTGCTGAATTATATGCCATCCTTACAGCACTTATCCGTATTGCATCTATGCCTGTGTCATCATTTGTGGTTGTCTCAGACTCCCTTAGTGCTTTACAGGCTATACAAAAATTTGATACACCTCACCCCTTAGTCCTCCGTATCCAACTTTGGCTATGCCGCATCTTTACCAAGCATAAAGATATTGTTTTTTGTTGGGTCCCTGGTCATGTTGACGTACAGGGCAATGAACAGGCAGACACTGCTGCGCGGTCAGCAGTACATGACCTACCAGTTTCTTATAGAGGTATTCCATGTACGGACTATTTTGCTGTAATATCTTCCCACCTTCACACCCGTTGGCAACAACGTTGGTCTACTATGCTCGGCAACAAACTTCAGTCTATTAAACCGAGTATAGGTTACTGGCCGTCTTCTTATCACCAGTGTCGAGGTTGGGAGACTACTCTCTCCCGTCTTCGCATTGGCCATACTCGTCTTACTCATGGATATCTCATGGAGAGGCGTCTTGCTCCTCTCTGTGAGAATTGCCAAGCTCCATTATCAGTCAGCCACATTCTGTTGGACTGCCCACTTTATCAACGAGCACGCAGAATTTTCCTCTGTCGTCGTCTTCGCCCCGCTGCTCTCTCTTTACCTTCCCTTCTCGCTGATGTACCCACCTTTCATCCGGACTCTCTCATTGACTTTTTGACAACGACTGACTTACTTCACAAATTCTGATACTTTCAGCCCTTTCTACTTCAATCTCTTACTACCCTCTACCCCCGTACTATCCCCTGCCCCGCTGTTTTCTGTAAGCTGCTGATCATCCCCCCTCACTTCTGCCATCCAATTCCCTTGCTTCCTTCCCTACCCTGCAGCGCTGTATAGCCCTTGTGGCTTAGCGCTTCTTTTTTGATTATAATAATAATAATATTAGCCAAGATCCTTCCAAAAATTTTATAGTCCCCACATAATAACGAGATTGCACGATAATCTTTAACCGTTAATGGCTCACCTTTAGGAACTAGGACGACCACAGCCAACCTTTGTTGTTCCCCTAATACCCCATCCCGCTTCATGATATTGAATAAACGTACCAAAAACCCCTTTAAAACGTTCTAATTTTGAAGATAAAAGTCGCTGGGCAACCCATCTATTCCTGGCGCCTTACCCAATTGCGCCCCAGATAAAGCCTCCCAAGTCTCACACTCCGTTATCGGCCCTCCCAACATCAAACGATCATGCTCCTCCAGCTCACAACGCACAAACCTACCGATTGACTGCAATGCAATTTCACTTATTCCAACACTTTGCGTTTTCATTTTAACCCAAGCATCAATATACCCACTCATACTCTATACCCCTGCATACCTACCTGAACATTCAACCCCATTAACTCCATTGCTTTGCGACGTCTGTGTTGATTCCTCAACACACGCCGACGGCCGATCTCCCCACAAAACCTCTTCGATTCCACCCTTAAGCCTTTCCCCATCAAACCTTTCGTTTTGTAAATTTCGTAGTTGCTCCTTAATTCGTTCAATTTCTGTAACAGGATAATTAGCATTCGCTTGTACATAGCAGTCGCGCAACTGCCCCTCTAAATATCGTTGGAAACCATACTGTAACTGATTATATCTCACTCCCTGACTAATATAATATTCCTTAATTCGCTTTTTGGCTATCCTTTCCCACCAATTAACCAAAGCCACATCTCCAGGTGCTTCAACCACAAGACGTTCCCACATATGCCCAAAAGACAAACGACTTTCCTCTCTCTTCAATAACTTTACATTTAATTTCCAAAATGACGGACCCCTTCTAGGCACACCCTCAATATCTACATCCATTACAACTCCTCTATGATCCGAAAAAAACACATTTATCACACTCACTCTCCGCACTGTAACCGCACTAGACACGTACATTCTATCCAATCTCGCCGCATAATCTCGTCTAATGAAAGTATGCTCTACCATGCCAACACCCCCCCACACACACATCCCTTAAACCCACACTCGTCAATAAATCTCCCAAGAACCCCAAGCAACAACCCGCTCCTCGAGGCTCCACGTCTTTTCGTCGTATTACACAATTCCAGTCTCCCCCTATTATCGCTACATTTGGTAAACTACGTAGATAATATACTAATACATCTTGTACAAAATGAGTTTTAAGTCGTACATCTCCCTCGGCCGGCCCATATACACCTACAAAACTTATGTGTACTCTACCCCATAAACCATCCACCCTAATCACTCTCCCCTCCCCCCTTTCACTATGGCGTACTACAAACGGGCTATTTTCCTTTACCAGAATGGCGACGCCTCCTTTTAACCTCGTCGCATATTCCATATACACATCGTAACCGTCCATTTCTAACTCATATCCAATTCTGTAATTGTGTTCTTGGATAAATACCACATCCACATCTAGACGCACCAAAAATTCATTAAACCACTTTCGCTTCCGCTCAGATCTCAAACCGTTAATATTTATTGTCAAAACCTTGAAGTCAATTAATGGGATTTTCCTTTCGTTCTAGTTATAGACTTTTCACTTACACATTTTACAACACCTCTATCCCTCTCCCCTTTTTTGGGAATCACCTTGATAAACTCTTGTTTCGTGGATTCACTGTTCCCTTTCCTCTGTACATCCGCCCAAGACTTTTTCCCTGGCCTTTGGGCAGGAGTAAGCACGTCGTCTTACTCGCAGTTCGCTTTCGCGTCCTACCCTCCACCTGCATTGGGATTTCTTTAGTACTATCATGATGCACCTCCACTTCTGCTATATTCACCATCATACCATGCGACACACCAGACTCAATGCTTTCATCCGTCGCCTCACCATGATGCTCAACCGATCCCAAAATTGCACCTGGATCCTCCACACGGTTGACGATCGACTCGTCTAACAATACATCCAGTGCCTTCACTAAAGACGCGGCTACATCCTCGTCCCCCATAGTGGGCAGAGTCTCTTCAAATACTTTATTTATGTCCAGTGACGGTGATTCTTCTCGCTGTTTTGCATCCTCCAAAGCATTCTCCTGCGCTTTTTCTACCTCTTCACTCCAAGATGTCCGTTGTCGAGACGGGTGAGCATAAGACTGTTCTCGTCCCTCAACTTCCTCAACCTCTTCCGATTGTTGCTGTTGCGATATTTGGAGATTCCCACGACGCTTACCACACTGTGCCGCTATGTGGTCATACGACCCACACAGCCGACACGTACGACGTTGCCCCGCATATGTTACATATACTTGACTTCGAAATGCTTGCAACATAATATAGGACGGTATGGGATGGCGTAAGGTCATTTTGACTGAATATGTTCCCTCCAAACTTCCAGCATAAGGTCCAGCGGCCCACCGACCTGCAGAGGTCATATGAACCGTACCATAATTACGTAGTTCATCTTTTATAACAAATTCAGTCGCCTCAAAAGGCACATTCCTTATTTTAACCCATGTGTAGTGTCGTGATACATCATGAAGACGTACTGATACAGCTGAATTGACGGCTATAATGGTCTCTTGATACTTATCCACCACCGCTTCATAGACATTTGCTGACGTCATTTTAACGAAGATCCGTGTCGTCCCATTAAGTGCTACACCACATATCTCTTCATTTGCGATACCGTAGGTATCACGGATAATCGCCGGAAGTAACAAGTCCATCGTGGCTCCGGTGACAGCCCCACGGGTTAACTCAACGCAGTGTTGATGCGCCTGTAGCTATGCAGCGCCATGTTGGTAAATGAGCAGCGCACGTCCTCACTACTCAAAGGTTGTGACGAACTGAGGTAGCTCACCTGAAAACAGCAGAGGGGTGCAGAACACAACCGCACTCTACCGTGGTCAGACAGCGAAATCCAAAAGAGTGATTACAACGAATGTCCTATTATATAGTAAACTTTGGCATGTAGCAGCAATATATCCGATACTTCGTAGTGAGATACAAAGGTTACAAAAGCGCGTTTTTAGATTCATTTGGGGTACTGGAAGTGAATGGTTAGGTAGAGCGGTTGTCACACTCCCGGTTGGCCGAGGAGGGCTGGGTCTTATAGCTGTTGAAAAGAGGATTATGAGTGTGTATTTGAAACGTAGTTATAAGCGGGAGGGGGGGGGCGAGGGAAGGCGGACTTCATAAGATACGTCAGGATATGCAACGGTGGTGGGTGGGTAGGGAGTTCATAATAGGTGAGGCAATGTTACGGGTCATCATAAACATGAGAGATCCTTCACATATTAAATTGAGAAACCTTGATGGGGTGGATGGTAAGACAGTGGTAGCAGTGGTAGAAGGGGTTTATCCGATGTATGATTGGCGTAATATTTGGGGGCGTTTGAACAAATTACGTTTAAAACCTAAAGTACGAGAAGTTATGTATAGATTTTTACATGGGATCTTACCGTCTGGAATGGTTTTATTCCATAAGAGAATACGGGAGGATGGGATATGCAAGGCTTGTGGCGGATTGGAGACTGTTTTCCATATGGTGTATTTTTGCGAATGTATTGAACTAATAAGGGTTTGGTTGGGTAAGGTAATAAGGTTAGTGGGAGGGGGGGGGATTGCAGGTGTTGAGGGTTTTAAGCTTAGACATAGGTGGGGTGAATCAAAAGGTAGAGAATGCGGTAGGGTATATAATTACGGATTATATTTATATGTCTTGGGCTATGAGAGGAGCGAACGTGTGTGAAAGAATTAATGCGTTAACAGCAACTTTTTATAGGACAAAGTGTAGGAATAAGGAGGTGTATGGGGGGAGATGGGAGAGGGATTTAAGTGAGGGTTATTGGAATTTCACATTACGGGATTTACGGGAGTTGAAAGGCAGGTAAGGGGGATGAAATGGGCTGGTTTCCTAGAATGGGCGGTAGCATGATGAGTTTGATGAATGTTATATGAGGTATGTCTGGGGTGCAATTTTAACATTATTTGTTCTGAGTGTTTCAAGTACAATACAGTTATATTTGGAATTGTCGACTTATAACTATGTATGTGTGTGTATGTATATATGTATATATGTATATGTATATATATATATATATATATATATATATATATATATATATATATATATGTATATGTATATATATATATATATATATATATATATACTATATGTGTGTGTGTGTGTATGTATGTATGTTTACTTTCTTGTATATACCATTAATGGTTTTTCTTATGAACATTTTCAATGATATTCAATACATATTTTCTATGCGTATTTATGATTTTGATACAATGTGTAAATGTCAAAATGGCTTTTTATGTTTCAGTTTAATTTACAATGTATTTTTGTAAGCACAATTGATTTGGTGCCAATAGAAGCATAGTGTGTTTTGATATATTTGAATATTGTTTTTCTTTTTAATTTGTCTAGATGGTGGCAATACTATGTATGTAGTTTAAGAGTTTTACGAACCTTGAAGTTGTAAGAATGGATGAAGTTATTCGTGGTTGAGTTGACGTAATATTATAACTGACGTTGTAAGTAATTGTGTTCAATTAGACAATATACTTTATATAATTATTTATATGTATGTACCTGAATGGTAAATTGAAGTCTGATTTTTAAAGGTGAAGAATGGGTTTTCCTTTTTTATTGTTCTTTATTTCTTGATGGTAATACAAGGTTGTATCATGTACACCAACGAATATGGTTAGGGGTATGTGGTAAAATTTTCGTGTTGATTAGACATTTATAATACAGATGGAATACTAGGCTTAGGTTAGGGTAAATTTATGATAATTGTGGAATGTTCTTTGATTCAAACTGCTCTTTATTAAGCAAATTGGGTAGATGTTTCTACGTATGGCATTATTGAAAAATGTTGAGCTAAATCTAATTGTAGGTACGATGTGTAATGTACATGTGCACACCTGGGCGAGCAGCTGCGCGGACCGTGCAGTTCTCATGGACCTGTATGGTCGGTGTAGGTTTCGGTTGGATGTGTTCTTGACATCATTGGTTAATTTTTTTTTTATATTTTATTTAAAACTCAGGTACAAAAATATATGGGTACATAATCAATATGTAACAAGATACAGGCAGTGAACAATAATCAACTGTGACTACACAGTACTGAAGAAGCACATATATAATGACAGAACTGGCTGCTGCACTCAAATCAAACACCGCTTGTACGTACTGTGCTTCACATGAAAAGGTGGTCATACATACATATACATATATATATATATATATATATATATATATATATATACATATATATATATATATATATATATATATATATATATATTATATATATATATATATATATATATATATATATATATATATATATATATATATATATATATATATATACACATATATACACATACATACACATACATACACATACAACCCACCCAGTAAAGCTTACACTCCCCCCCCATGAAACGTGCCACTTTCACCTTAAATACACAGTGACAAAACTCTTATACATACACATTTGCAAAAGCATTAAAAACTTCAATGACAATATATATATAAACACAATCCAGCCAGCTAAACGGCTGACACTATAATACAAGGAATGTCTGAACCTGATGGCTCACATCCACCATAGAACACAATCCACCCTACCCTCATATACCCTATGGTAATAATTAATATCGTGCACGGTGGTGGGTTTAAGACACTACCAATGACACTTCACCCCCCCCACCTCCCACATGCCTAGTAACTGTGTCTGCCGTCACCACTCATAACCACCAACAGTCCTTGATAGTAATTAGCATCTTATATATCACCCTAAAAACACGCTACACACAAACCTACCACAATAATAAATAAATTTACACATTATTCCCTCCTGCAGACAGATTATTTACACTGCCGGAGATAATCTATACATCACATCCTACAGAGAATGGACAACATTAGACATCTAAAATATGACATGTGTATCACATGACCTGCTATTGCAGAGATTACTTAAACTCCTACCCCCCCCCCCCCCAATGAAAAAAACTGACCAGTTTCACCTGGCAATACACAAGATCAAAAACTCGTTCACTTGAACATATATAATGAAAATGTGAAAAAAAAACATCTGTAACAATATATAAGCAAAAAACACCCCAGGCAAGATCTTACATTATATACAATACCAAAACGTTCCACTAGTTAAAAAACAGGTATGAAACCTCATTATTATGACAAGTTACATTGCTCATATATAGGTAGACATGTATAATTACAGGTTAAAATATGCTTATATACTAACATGCTTATGTACATCCTTACAAAACATGAAGGAATCCTTAGATAAATTATAATCATCGGTGTTCACAATAACACCAAGGCATTACATTGAATATCACATTGAATATCACCTCAACATTCTTTCCTCACACAATTCCACACACACTCACACAATCGTCCTCTGCAACACCCCCCCCCCTGGGAAGGCCAGCCCGTTCATGCCCATGACCGCTTATAAAGACCATAAATCCCTCAAAAGAAAGTCCCTGTAGCCCTCCGAGAAATCCCTCTCCCACCTCCTACCATATATTTCCCTGTTGCGACACTTTGTTCTATAAAAGGATGCTGCTATGGCCATCCTACGTTCCTCCGCCCCTTTGTCTCTCATTGCCCATGATATATGCACAAAATCAACCATTAAGTAAGCCACTGCCCTTTGAACCTTTACCCCAACCCCACCTACATCTAAACTAAGCGCTCTCAAAACCGACAACCCTTTCCCCCCCACATACCGGATTACTTTCCCTAACCATTCCCGCACAATCCCTAGGCTTTCACAAAAATAAACTACATGAAAAGCTGATTCATCTACCCCACAAACCTGACACACCCCACCCTCCCTTATTCGCCTATTTCGTAAAACAACCCCAGACGGCAATATTCCGTGAAGAAACCTATACATTACCTCCCTCACGCGTGGCCGGATGCGTAACCCTTTTAATCGGCCCCAAATGTCTTCCCATGCGTACATCGGGTACACTCCTTCCGTTGCCACTACCACCCTAGGCCATATCTTCCTCTCCATGGACCCTACCCGCATGTTTCTCGGCTCTCTGACCATCATCAATAGACGCAACAACTCCTCACCATCTCTCAAATCTTGTCCCTTCCACCATCTCCGAAGATCTCCCTGCAGCATCCCCAACCCTCCACTCCCTTCCCCCCGAGCCCTTAGCAACCCATGTTTCACATATACACACTTCAACCTTCTTTCCAAATGAATTAACCCCAGCCCTCCCAAGGCCACCGGAAGTGTTACCACCTCTCTTTTCAACCAATCGCATCCCGAACCCCAGATAAAATGGAAAACTCTGCTCAACAATCTCCGGACATCCCCATACACCAAAGGGTACAAAGCTGCCACATGCCATATTTTACTGTACAAAAGCACATTGACCACAATGACCCTCTGGTGTAGCGTAAGATGTGTCGGCCTCAATCCTGACAATCTTCCCAATACCCTATCTACCACACCCTTTGAATTATTCTCCCTCGCCATCTGAGCATTACCCATATACACAACTCCACAAATTTTCACCCGGTCCACGACACTCCAACTCACCCCCCCCACCCCCGCCCTCCTGCCCATCCCATTCACCCAATATCATGAGCTTAGATTTATGCACATTCACTGCCATACGTGTTGCCATCCCAAAAACGTCTATAACTCTATCCAGACCCTCCAATCCCTCCCTCCCACTCACTAGGACAGTTGTGTCATCAACGTAACCTATGATACTGGGACTCCCACCTCGCATGTCCTCCCTTACCCCCTCCTGTATGCACCTTTCCACTGCCCTATAAAACGGATTCTGTAAACATGCAAATAATATTTGTGACAACGGGCAACCTTGCCTCAATCCCCTGCCCATTTTCACATGCAACCCCACCCTCCCATTTATCTGTACACACATCCCAGCTCCCCGATATAAAGTACGTGCCCAATTCACAATGTCCTCCCCGAACCCTTGCCACTCCATGATTCTCCACAGAGCCTCCCTCTCGACACTGTCATATGCCGTTCTCCAATCCAACGCCAATACCCCACGTTCCCCCTCTTATGGACCCTCAATAAACCTTCTAATAACCCCATGCCCCTCATACATTGACCCCTCACTATTACCTTTCCAATTACTTTTTTTATACGATTACCCAAAATTTTTGCAAGAAGTTTGTAGTCTGCACACATGAGTGATATCATCCGGTAATCTCTCACTGTGCACTGACTTTCACCCTTTGGCACCAAAACTACTAGTGCTGTCGCCTGCAAAGGTCCCAACGCACCCCTCTCTTTTATGATATTAAATAATTGCACCAAAAAATCTTTTAATACTCCCCTATGCTGTATGTAAAACTCCGCAGGCAGCCCATCTATCCCCGGTGCCTTACCCCTGCTCATACTCATTAAAGCCGTCCACACCTCTTCCTCCACAATAGGCCCCTGTAACTGTTTCCTGTCGTCCCTGTCCAGCACACTCCGCACCCATCCCCCTGTCTCTCTTAAAGCCCCCTCTCTCACACCCACACTCCTCATATGTGCACTAAGCCAAGAATCAACATACCCTCCCATCCCCTCCGTTGTCACCAAATCTTGTCCCTCCCTATACCCCTCTATGTCCTCAAGAACTCTCAAACCCACCATTTCCATTGCAACGCGCCGGCGCCCCTGCCCTCGCAGGACACACGCCGATGGTCTATCGCCCCACATGACCTCCTCCAACCCCCCTAAAACCCTTGCCGCATCAAACCTCTCATTTTGCACTTCCATTAGGCGTTCCTTCACTCCTTCTATGTCAGCCACAGGGGCTCCCATCCCCCCCCTTCCTCTCTCATGGTACTCCCTTAACTGCCCCTCAAGATACCTAATAAGCCCATAAGCCAACTGATTCTCGTGCCTTCCCTGTCGGACATAGAACTCTCGAATCCTCGTCTTCGCCGTCACATCCCACCATATCAACACATCCCCATTGACTTCCATCCCTTCCCATAAGCCTTTCCACCATTGTGCAAATAGGACCCTCCCCTCAACATCTTGAAGCAACCGAACATTCAATTTCCAATAACTCTTATACCTGTTCGGCCGACCCTCCCATCCCAAATCCACCAAAACACCTCTATGATCAGAAAAAAAGACATCCAAAACCCTTACACTCCGCACCACAGCTTTCCTTGTCACGTATATCCTGTCCAGCCGTGCAGCATACCCCTGCCTCACAAAGGTGTGCTGCACCTCCCACACCGCCCCCCCTCTACATCCACCAACCCCACCCCGGTTAACAGGTCCCTCAGAACGCCAGAACAATATCCTGCTCCCCTAGGTTCCACATCCTTGCGGCGTATAACGCAATTCCAGTCCCCTCCCACCACAGCTAATGCCGGAAGCGACCTTAAGTGATACACCAACACTTCACGTACAAACTCATTCTTCACTCGACTGTCCCCCTCCGCCGGACCATAAACACACACAAAAGACATCTTATCTCTTCCCCATGTCCCATCCACTCTTATAACCCTCCCCTCACCCCCCTCCTCACAATGATGTACAGCTAGCCTCCCTCACCAAAATAGCCACTCCTCCTTTCAATCTCGTTGAGTGTGCCGTATATACAGTATACCCCTCAGTCATCAACATACAACCCGGCTTGTGGTTGTGCTCTTGCACAAACACTACATCTACACCATACCTAATGAGCATCTCATGAAACCATTCACACTTCCTAGAATTTTTCAGACCATTAACATTTATAGAGAGACTCTTGAATTTGTCAATGGAGGTTTGCCTTTACGTATTGCACCACCTTTATCCCCCTTCCCCTTTATACGCCCTTGATCTTCAATCACCATTCTGTGATCTGCTTTCACATGCCCCTTGCCCCTGGACCCCCCAGGTCCATGCTCAACCACTTCAGCCCACACCTTTTTGCCCGAACGCTGTGCCGGAGTGAGCACATCCACATCGTCCACGTCCGAGGGCACTGCCGCTCTCTTCCGTGACACTCGAGCCTTTCTCCCCGCCTCCACCTGGAAGCCATCCCCGTGCACTTCCGCCACCACTGTGCCAATTTGCAACCCAGCCTCAACCTGGGTCTCTGACATGCCTCCCCCCCTCTCACCACCTGGAACCCCAGCAGCATCCAGGGCACCCACAAGCCCCTCAACTGTGACCTCTCCTGGGGTCCCTAACAGGTCGTGGAGGACTGAATCAATGGTAGCCTCCACGGCCCTCTCCTCACCCAGTGACACCACATCTTTGGTTTCCGGTGCCTGCCCGGCAGTGCATGTCTCTCTCGGAAGGGTTACACACTCTTCCTCCCTCAAGGCCTCCTCGACCTCCACACTCCAAGCCTTGTTCAAGGAAACCGACTCAGGTTGTGCCAAATCCAACGTCTCAAGGTCCTCTGATGCCTCCTTATGCTGCTCCTTCGCCTGTGTACCCT